>NC_079194.1:227438950-227738950 GCF_029499605.1 Hyla sarda | reverse complement strand
GGGGATGATGAAGGGGGGATGTGTGGGATGATGACAAGGGGATGATGATGAGGATGTTAATGACGGGTCTGGATGATGACAGGGGGGGATGAGGTATTTCCCACCCTAGGCTTATACTCGAGTCAATAACTTTTCCTGGGATTTTGGGTTGAAATTAGGGGTCTCGGCTTATACTCGGGTCGGCTTATACTCGAGTATATACGGTATGCTGCTCTAGTCAGTTCCTAAAATGGACAGAGATGTCAGCAGAGAGCACTGTGCTCGTGATTCAGCAGAGAGCACTGTGTTCCCCTTAGTGCTACACTAAGCCTACACTGGTTTCCAGCTGCCTACGCTAATGCCCTGCGCATGCGCTCTCAGTTTTCTACAGCTACGCTATCACTATGCTACTAACGCAAGCCTTGCACGGTACGGACAACTGCGCATGCGATCTAAGTTTTCCACGGATCGAGGTAAACTTTACATTAGCGACCCTCACAGAGCAGTGCAGGTGCACAGCAGTCAGTGACTGTGGGGCTGGCGGCGGACTGCCTGCATGCTTGTCAGTGGGTAGTTAAGCAGGCAGAGAGAGCAGCAGTAGCCAGCAGCAGTGACAGTGTCACCCCTGCTGGCCCCTGTCTTTATGTGTGGGATGGGGTTTAGAGCCTTTAAAGCTGCTGTTTATTTGTTATAAGCAGTGATCTGCAAACCATGGACCTTCTAATGTTTCAAAACTACAACTCTCAGCATGCCTGGCCAGCTCTTGTCTAGGCATGCTGGGAGTTGTAGTTTGGCAACATCTGGGAGGTTCACAGTTTTGGAGACCACTGCTTTAACCCCTTAAGGACTTAAGGGTTTTTCCGTTTTTGCACTTTCGTTTTTTCCTCCTTACCTTTTACAAATCATAACCCTTTCAATTTTCCACCTAAAAATCCATATTATGGTTTATTTTTTGCGTCACCAATTCTACTTTGAAGTAACATCAGTCATTTTACCCAAAAATTCACTACGAAACGGAAAAAAGAATCATTGTGCGACAAAATCGAAGAAAAAACGCCATTTTGTAACTTTTGGGGGCTTCCGTTTCTACGTAGTGCATATTTCGGTAAAAATGACACCTTATCTTTATTCTGTAGGTCCATATGGTTAAAATGATACCCTACTTTTATAGGTTTGATTTTGTCGCACTTCTGGAAAAAATCATAACTACATGCAGGAAAATTTATAGGTTTAAAAATGTCATCTTCTGACCCCTATAACTTTTTAATTTTAATTTTTCCATGTACAGGGCGGTATGAAAGCTCAGTTTTTTGCGCCGTGATCTGAAGTTTTTATCGGTATAATTTTTGTTTTGATCGGACTTTTTGATCACTTTTTATTCATTTTTTAATGGTATAAAAAGTGACCAAAATACGCTTTTTGGGATTTTGGAATTTTTTTACGTGTACGCCACGTGAACTATAACGATATATTTTTATAGTTTGGACATTTACGCACGCGGCGATACCACATATGTTTTTTTATTTTTTTATTTACACTGTTTTATTTTTTTTATGGGAAAAGGGGAGTGATGCAAACTTTTATTAGGGAAGGAGTTAAATGACCTTTATTAACACTTTTTTTTAAACTTTTTTTTGCAGTGTTATAGGTCCCATAGGGACCTATAACACTGCACACACTGATCTTTTACACAGATCACTGGCGTGTATTAACACGCCTGTGATCAGTGTTATTGGCGCTTATTGGATCTCAAGCACGGAGCAGTCATTCGTCGATCGGACACCGAGGAGGCAGGTAAGGGCCCTCCCGGTGTCCTGCAAGCTGTTCGGGACGCCGCGATTTTACCGCGGCGGTCCCGAACAGCCCGACTGACTATCCGGGATACTTTCTCTTTCGCTTTAGAAGCGGCGGTCAGCTTTGACCGCCGCTTCTAAAGGGTTAATACCGCACATTGCTGCGATCGGCGATGTGTGGTATTAGCCGCGGGTCTCGGCCGTTGATGAGCGCCGGGACCGACGCGATGTGATGCTTCATATCGCGGGAGCCGGCGCAGGACGTAAATATACGTCCTGCGTCGTTAAAGGGTTAACCCTTAACGACACAGGACATAAGTGTACGTCCTGGTACATTTACGTCCTGTAGATAATGTGAGTATCAGACCGGATCTCGCATCATGCATGGCAGGTCCTGGCTGCTATTTGCAGCCAGGGACCTGTCGCTAATTGAGAACATCACTGTTCGCGCTGATGTCCGCCATTAACCCCAAAGATGCTGTGATCAACAGATCACAGCATCTGCGGCAATGCGGGTGTTTGAAAGGATGATCAGAGACTAATCAGTGCTATAAATAGCACTGATTAGTATCTGCATTCTAAGGATTGCTATGAATAGTTCTCTATGGGGACAAAAAAAAAGTAAAAATAAAGTTTAAAAAAAATGTGAAAAATCCCCCCCCAAATAAAAATTTAAATGGCCCAATTTTCCCATTTTACCCCAAAAAGCGTAATTTTTTTTAAAATAAATATATTTGGTATCGCCACATGCGTAAATGTAATCAGAATATAATGTTAATGATCCCGTAAAGTGGGACCCCATATTTTGTCCTGGCGCCCAGTGTGCCCCCATTCAAAATTTTTATGATGTGTGTATGTATGAAGATTGCATGTATAATGGGAGATTTCCCAAAACTTATCCAGAGGAAATGTTGCTGAGTTGCCCATAGCAACCATTCAGATCACTTCTTTCATTTTTCAGAAGACTTTTCAAAAATGAAAGAAGCAATCTGATTGGTTGCTATGGGCAACTCAGCAACTTTTCTCTGGACAGGTTTTGATAAATCTCTCCCAGTGTATGCAGTGGCCCAGTGGCCCCCATCGCCCTTGAGGGGGTTCTTGGAATCTAGGTAGGGGCCCCCAGCAGTGGCATTGCTAGAGGGGCCTGCTGCTGCCAACTGCCTTTCTTTAGGTGCAGCCCTCAAGGGCAACAGCAGCGACTGCCACCGGGCAACAACAGCAACCCCTCCTATGGCGTCTATCCGGGGCCCTTTAAGAGCGCATGGTATGCTGGTAACAGGCGCGTCTTTGGAGGAAGGCGTTAGTGTGGAGGCCCTGGCTCTTAATAAGGGGAAGTGGCAGCCAGACCTACTGTAAATGTTTAAAGGGGTATTCCAGGCAAAAACTTTTTTATATATATCAACTGGCTCCGGAAAGTTAAACAGATTTGTAAATTACTTTTATTAAAAAATCTTAATCCTTCCAATAGTTATTAGCTTCTGAAGTTGAGTTGTTGTTTTCTGTCTAACTGCTCTCTGATGACTCACGTCCCGGGAGCTGTGCAGCTCCTATGGGGATATTCTCCCATCATGCACAGCTCCCGTGACGTGACATCATCATTGAGCAGTTAGACAGAAAACTTCAGAAGCTAATAACTATTGGAAGGATTAAGATTTTTTAATAGAAGTAATTTACAAATCTGTTTAACTTTCCGGAGCCAGTTGATATATATAAAAAAAGTTTTTGCCTGGAATACCCCTTTAACTTAAAATTTAGTGCAGAATGAGTTGAAGTTTAGGGTCACCAACATAACCATAGGCTGTATCAGGGCATGCAGGGTTTTGTAGTTAGTAAACGCAACTCCCAGTATTCTTTGACTCAGTCTATGGCTTTGCAGCTGACTCCAAACTACAACTCCCAGCATGTTGCACTATATAGTAGTATAGTTATGGTGCAACATGCCTGGAGTTGTAGTTTTGGGTCGGCTGTAGAGCAATTGGTGTATCAGGGCATGCTGGGCGTTGCCAGTAACTACAACTCTCACCATTCCTTGACACAGCCTATGGCTCTGCAGCAAGCCCAAAACTACAATTCCCAGCATGTTGCACCATAACCTATACTACTATATAGTGCAACATCCTAGAGTTGTAGTTGTATTTTGGGAAGTTGCGCCACAGAAACTGAAGAAGCAGAGAGCCACCAATAACGCTGATCAATACTGTATTATGGCAAAGCATTGTTCAGTGTTCACAATCAAAAGATCACATGTAATGGTCTCCTATTGGGGAAAAAAAAAGTTAATAAATGTGAATAAGCCCCTTTTTCGAATAAAAGTTTGAATCACACCCCTTTTCCCATTTTTGAAATATATACAAAAACATAAACAAGTGGTATTGCCGCATGTGAAACTGTCCAAACTATTAACCTTTTTAAGGGGTACTCTGCACCTAGACATCTTATCCCTTAGCCAAAGGATAGGGGATAAGATGTCTGATTGCGGGGGTCCCACCGCTGAGAAACCCCGCGATCTCTCCTGCAACATCCATGTCATCTTGTGCACAGGGCGATCTTCGTGATTTAGGGGCCGGAGGATCATCACTAAAGGCTCCGCCCCCTTGTGATATCATGCCCCACCCTTTAATGCAAGTCTATGGGAGGAGCGGGGCAGCAGTCATGCCTACTCCCATAGACTTGTATTGAGGGGGCGGGGTGCGACGTCACAAGGGGGTGGGGCCGTGACGTCACGATCCTCAGGCCCCTACATCGCCAGTCATCAGGCATGGAAAGAAAAATATTTGTGAGGTGAAATTGGAAACCAAAAAAAAGCAATTTTGCAAATACATATTTTTCTTTTCTTTTTTGTGACATTAATGTAATGTTGATATTTTTGGTCGGCACTGTGGTAGAGGGTGTGATGCGAAGGGCAGATGTAATTATCCTAGGTTCAGATGGCATTAACCCCTTGTATTCGTGACACCAGGGCATGGTTTGTCCTCAATACCAATAAGAAGGTATACCACTAGATCCTGGGCTGGGCACGGGGGCAATAATGACTCTGACGCCAAGTTACGGAGCTTTACTGAGGGTAGACACTTGTTAAAGTCTATACAGTTCAGCCAGGGCCCATGGAGGTGACCAGAGACTTCAGAGACCTTAAGCGCTTGCTTGGACTTGCAGTAGATGGATCAATTTAATGCAGGCCACATTGATGTGACAAGTGATGACTGTGACTGACTTGACTTGACTGATGACTGACAATACTGAGACTGTGGCTAACTTGTTGCTGCTTGTGGCTGCAGACTGCACTTGACGCCTCCAATGACTCTGGACACTCTCTACTCTAGGACTCGACTTGACCTCAGCAAAGACCTCAGGAAAGATATAGCCAGCTCCACCCAGGGCTTATATGGGGGAGACTAGCAGGGAGCCCATAGGTCACCCCTGGGATCACCTGGTCACTGGTACCTTCTGGGTAACAATCACATGACAAGCCACATGGTAAACAGTCTTAAAGTGACAATGCTTTCTGAACACAGTACATGGTATAATACCTTAGAAACATATTTACATGGGGGGGGGGGGGGGGGGGGACAGATGCAAGGGGGCCCAGGGGACACTGTAGGGAGGCTGCCTAACAGGGCAGCAAGAGTACGGGGTAACACCTCCCGTACTAGGCCACCAAAGCACCATTAAAACAATACCCAATTTGTATAGTTTGCCTCGTGTTTTACTAATTAAAAAAAAATTCTAAACTATTTTACATTTTTATTTTAATCTGCCATTTTCTGATCACTCTAATTTTTTATTTTTCTTTGGTTACCGGGCTCCATGAGGGCGTTTTTATCGGTACCATTGTAGTATAGATTGGACTTTTTTGATAGCTTTTTAATAATTTTTTTCTGGGGTATGATATGATAAAAAAAACGCAATTCTGAGGTTTAGTATTTTTTTATGTTTTTCTGTTCATTGTACAGGACAAATAATATTATTATATTCAGAGGGTGCATTGTGTGGCAGTCCTCACTTATTTACTTACTTAGGTTGTAAAACATAGATAATTGTATAACTTTATCTATGCTATATATTGTACACTACAGTGACATTTAAAAAAACAAATGTAAGTATTACTTACAATTGCTCTTCACACATCCATAGAAAATGCCTATGGGGGGTGCATATCAGTATGGGTGGAGCAATTTGGTATGGGTGGGGTACATTGGCATGGGTGTTGCATACCTTGTGGGGGAGGAGCTTAGGGGCCTCCTCAGTAGGTCTCGCAGGGGGCCCCCAAATTTATGGTTACCCCACTTTACCTCTTTGCATATACTTTACCACTATGATTCAGCTGCTCCTGACTAATCATTAATATTCATATGCAATGTATGTCTGGCAAAAACTATCCCCAGATATTACAGCTGATCAGTGGGGATTAGATAAGATAATTCAGCCCATACTTCACATACTTCAACATAGAGTTAAATAACAAAATTTTGGAAACAAAGGTGTTAGGTATATATAAACTGTAACACTCACTGTTCAGTAGACAGGAACAACCTGGGTAGTAGATCCGCTTGACCTGTGTGGCAGATGACAGAGGGAGCGAAGTCTAAGGTGCTGCTGGTTTTCACCAGAGCCCACCGCAAAGCGGGATGGACTTGCTGCAGCAGGCGGCACCCAGGTTGGTACCCCTTGCAAGACTCGACCACACAGGTGGCTGAGAAGATTCGAGGTACAGAAGGAGAACAGCAACTCGTAGTCAGGATAGCAGAAGGTCTGGGCAGGCGGCACTGATGCAGGGTCAGGAACGAAGCAGGAGGTCCAAAGGCAGGTGGCACAGGAGCAAGGTCAGGAATGTAGCAGGAGGTCAGTAACAAGGCAAGGCAAAACACAGTAATGCTTTCTCAATGGCACAAGGCAACAAAGATCCGGCAGGGATGTGGGATTTGCATGCGGGCGCGTCCGGCCTGCCGGCAGCAGTAGATGACAGGGAAATGCACTCACGGCCAGCACAGGTGGCCAGAGCGCAGATCATAACATAAACTTTGTTTTATTGAATTCTGCGGTGGCGGTCTGGTGATTGTTCTCAGCGGTTAGCTCCTTTGGTTAAGGGATAAATTGTCCTACACTGCAGTACTCCTTTAAGTATCCATAGATGTGGTCGCTAGAGGAGTAGTTTTCACACCACTGGATTGGACCATTTTGGTCTGCTTACTTTTCACAATAAGGCTAGTGTGTGGTCAACATATGAGATGTTTTCTTTTACTTTGCTACTTAATACTCATTCAGAGTTATTATTATTTGCTGTACTTACATCTGTCAGATATCCTCAGCTGTTTGAAGCTCCAATGGCCACAGCCTCTTTAGTGCTTACTGACACTTGTCCTTGCTGTTGCCAAACTATTAGATGGGGTAGAGAGGTGTTGCAGCATTGACTTATTTGATCGAAAGGGGCAATGGTGCAGTCACTTTACTGCGCTACAGAAAAAAAGAAAATTGCAAGGACAAGGGCAAGTAAACATTAAAGCTGCTGCGGCACTTGGAGTGGGGGGGGGGTGTAATTCTCATATTTAACTATACTGACATGGAGGGTGTAAAATGAAAATTGAGTTGGCTTCTTGTAACAGTGATGAAGGTACCCAGAATTGTATTGTTAGAGGATGTGCAGCCAATCTTAACTCCCACAAATGTCCAACCTCTATAAAAATACATTTGTCCAGGTTTCAGTAAAGTGTTGAGCCAATACCAAGTGTATAAGTTATGCCTCTTTCAGACGACACCACGCCTATTTTCTGAAACGGCATGCACATTGTCGAATAAGGTACAAAAGTGTTTACAAACACATGGAAAAAAAAACTAGACAAATGCAAGTCAAGTAAGCCATATTTGTTGCGGTGGAGATAGAACCACTGCTTTATTTCTCTCCCTTCATGTGTTAATAACATCACGGTTTATGAATACTAAATTGGAATTACAAAACACAAAATAAAGTCATAAAACATTTTGGGGAAAAAAAATCTATCACTTTTGGCTGTTTATTTTTTTTCTACCCTTCCCAGTATTTTTCAGTAGCTGCACGTTATCCCCGTTTGTTTGCACAGGAATGTAATATCATGTAGCCCCTATGGAAGGGTTTGTTACAGTAGCAGCACAACTGAATCAGTCTTCCCAGGAGCCGAACACACTGGGCAGGAGATTTCTGAAGGTCTAGCTGCATTGTGTAAATATAAAAGAAAGGAAAGTAAGGGGAAACGGATGCAGAAAAAAAATTGATGATTTGGAAAAATCTACAGTGCAATTGAAAATAGAGGAGTCTATTGTTTTCCACAAAGGCGGCTGTTTCCTCTGAGGCTTGGGGATCAGTGCCAGCAGCCCTCTTGAATTTCTGGAAGAATAAAGCTTCAGATCATCTGCATTCAGTCCCTGAGCCGTGGCCCTGGAACCAATAATTGCCTCTGACAGGATTTAATTACCTTCTTCAAGACCTTTTCTCTGTATGACTGGGGACCTCCTTCTGCCTCCGATCAAAACAGACAGTAATAACAGGCTGGGGCACCGTAGCCAATCACAAGTCAAGCCTGAAGAGTGACCTTGCTGAGTAGAAGCTGATTGGCCATGTCAGCCCTGTCAGCTGCGTCACTTCACTATCAGACAAGAAGGGATACGAGAAGGGAAAGCGAGATAACAGGACAATTGATCTGATCTCCGACTAATACAAAACGCATGGATAGAAATGAAAGAATAAACATAGTCCTACAAAGAGGCTAAGAAATTATTTCATCCATTGTATCTATTATGTATATATACAGTAGATACACAACTGTTTTATTCTTTTCTGTTAATGCTTTTTATATGCCGTGGATATAAAAATGGCACAGGCTGGGTTTACGCATAGTATTTTCAGCCTAATTTTGGTTCTTATATTGATCAGTATTTTACAAAAACCAAACGTTAGTCCAGAACAGAGAAAAAGTGCAAATCTTTCTATTATTATTTTTGTCCACATTGGTTACACATTTAGTAAAACTACTGACCAAAATGAGAACCATAACACAACGTAAAATCAATTGAAACATCACCACAGAGCACACAGTCCGGCACTGTCACTATAAATAATGCACTTATGTCCCTACTGGATATGCTTAGCGGTGTAAATGTGGAATGTGAACAAATGTGAACACGCATAGAACACCAGATGGACAATAGCTTCACAATGAAGAGAGGAACGGAGCACTCACCAGGTAAGTTGGCTGCAGCAGAGCAGGTGAAGGAGCAGGGAGACGGTAGATGGTAACGGGGGAGTTCAGGTGTTGGGCCACGGACTGTATTACACCATTAGGTGCTACGGTCGACGAAGCATCTAACTGTATGATACGGTCCGTGGCCTGACACCTTAACTCCCCCGTTACATCTACTGCCTCCCTGCTCCTTCACCGATCTGACGTAATTTGAGACGCTGTGCTGCAGCGAACATAACAGGTGAGTGCTCCGTTCTTCTCTTCATTGTGAAGGTAAAATAAATTGAAGTTTTCTGTGGATCAATGTGAATCTGCATTAAAATGAGAAAATCGAGTCATCTGGGGGGCTGAGAATAAGGACCCATCACTGGGGCTAGGCTAACCGAGATCACTATTTTGTGGGGTTTTATTGGGCAAAAGAGAATGGTGTGATCGAAGAAAGGCATCCTGTGACAAGGGATTCTGTGGACATACTGTAAACAACTTATCAAAAAGGGGTCAGAGGAGGATGTCAAGAATGATTGTGGGGCACAGTCAAGGAAATGTGTAGCCAAATACAACACTGGTGATCCGACAATGTGTCTAAATGCCCAACTCATTATTCCTTACCATATTGAGGTGCACTGCTGTCAAAGGGAACTAGAAAGACAAGATTCCTGTGGGAAAAAAATGGATCACTGAGCAACTCCTTGTGTGATGAATCCGGGTTTCTGTTACACCATGTTTACAGTGTCATCCATTCAGGCTGCTGGAGGTGACGCAATGGTTTGGGGAATATTTTGTTTGCATGTTTTAGGTCCTATGATACCTGTGGAGGGATGTTTGGACAGTAAGGTTCACATAAGCACTGTGGCGGAACAAGAACACCACTCCATGCTGACTGTATACCCCATGGCAGAAGGATACTTTCAGAAGGACACTGCTTCATGTCCCATGCTATAAAGGTAATATAATCATGGGTTGGTTCAAAGATAGTGAATTTCTTTTATTTTTGCTTTCCTGGCTTCACATGAACATGAGGATGAGGTAGAATGGAACATGTCAGTACAAATGCAAAAAAACAATTTTGCGTCACTGACATTCACATCGTAGTCACTGAAAAAACTTCTGCATGTCCAAACAATGTCCAATATTAGGAGACAGTGGCAGAGACTTCTAAACCTTTATTGTGCCATTGAAATCTTGCAGGAAGTGAACGCATAGTAAGGGGGGGTGAACTCAGTACTTGACTTTCCCCTTCCTCAGCAGTGGATGTCAGAATAGAGGGATTTGTGAGCCAAAAACAGATGCTAGACATAAAATTTATTCCACGGAAAACGCAATGATGAGTTTCAGTTTTAAACAACTGCTGTCTGGTCTTCCTATTCTGCTATAAAATAGGCCCAGAGAGCAGGGCCGGATCATCATTGGCGCTCCTGGAGCATCTGCTCCGGGCCCCATGTCCGCAGGGGGCACCCGTCACATTCGGGACATCCCTATGTCCCAAAAAATCTTTTCAGGACATGAGGATGTTACCACTCTGCGGCACCGTGTTCACTTTAAAAACACAGGTGCTGCCGGGAGGTAGTACTCGCAGGGATGTCACTGGCGTCCCGTGCGTGCACCCACGGTAACAGCAGAGAGGAGCAGAGCAGAGAGGAGGATGCGCACGTATGGTAAGTAACCAGCACGTCATCTTCGGTTTTCCGACCTCCGGTCCCGGGACCTACTGCTATGGCCCATAGGCCATAGCAGTAGATCATGACCCCGGAGGAGCAGTCATTGGAACACTGAAGTGGGGCAATAAACAGACATACAGTCTCCATCCATAAACTGCATATGGCTGAAGGCTGTATGTCTGTGGGGAACTGTACTGCACCTAATGTGGGGGAACTGTACTGCACCTAATGTGGGGGAACTGTACTGCACCTAATGTGAGGAACTGTACTGCACCTAATGTGGGGAACTATACTGCACCTAATGTGGGGAACTATACTGCACCTAATGTGGGGAACTGTAATGCACCTAATGTGGGGAACTATACTGCACCTAATGTGGGGGAACTGTACTGCACCTAATGTCGAGAACTATACTGCACCTAATGTGGGGGAACTATACCTCACCTAATGTGGGGGAACTATACTGCACCTAATGTGGGGGAACTATACGTCACCTAATGTGGGGGAACTATACTGCACCTAATGTGGGGGAACTGTACTGCATCTAATGTGGGGAAACTGTACTGCACCTAATGTGGGGAACTATGCTGCACCTAATGTGGGGAACTATACTGCACCTAATGTGGGGAACTGTACTGCACCTAATGTGGGGAACTATACTGCACCTTATGTGGGGGAACTATACTGCACCTAATTTGGGGAACTATCCTGCACCTAATGTGGGAGGAACTGTACTGCACCTAATGTGGGGAACAATACTGCACCTAATGTGGGGGAACTACAACCTAATGTGGGGGAACTATCCTGCCAACCTAATGTGCGGGAACTATACTGCACCTAATGTGGGGGAACTGTCAGGGGGGGGAGGCCATCATAATGAAGTGCTCCGTCTTCCAGGCAGCCTTAATCTGGCCCTGCCTGAGAGTATCTGAGCACTGGGAAACTAAAGGCGAAGCCTGGTTTTGTAGTCTATGCTCCATCAGCATCATACACAATTCAGTAGTACTGATTCCTGTTCCCATACTTTTGTGTTTTTTTTTTGTACTGTTGTACATTTTCAAGGCATATTGCTTTTAACTTATCTTAATGCTTCCATGTCTTTCTTGGTCTACGATTTTAACCTTTTAAGGACGTGGGGCGTATGAAGCCCCTCTCATGAAGTCCCAGCCCATGTGATCAAATGCCTTTTTGGCATCTAGCGACAACACCATACAAGGGAATTTAGTTGTTTGAGCATAGTGGAGAAGGGAGAACGTCTTAAGAGTGTTGTCACGGGCCTCCCTAGAGGGGACGAAGCCCACTTGGTCTAAGTGGATCAGGGACTCCAGGAGAGGAGTGAGGCGCAATGCGAGAAGTTTAGCGTAGAGCTTAGCGTCCACATTAAAGAGGGATATGGGTCTATAGCTCTGGCACAAGTTAGGGTCCTTACCTTCCTTAGGGATGACAGTGATGTATGCTGCAAGAAAAGAATCAGGGAAGCCCGCAGTTGGAGAGACGGAATTGAAAGCAGCTAAGAGAAAAGGTGTGAGGTCAGACTGAAGAGTTTTGTAAAATCTTGCGGTGTACCCGTTGGGTGCCTTACCGGAGGGAGAGGAGGAAATAGCTAGATCCAATTCCTTCGTGGAAAAAGGGGCCTCGAGACCCGCAAGGATATCCGCAGACAGGGAGGGGAGGGCCATGCGATGTAGATAGGAGGACAGAACGTCCGGGGAGGGACACCAGTCGCGTCTGAAAGGTTATAGAGATCCGAATAGTAGGAGTGAAACCAGGAAAGAATGCGAGAGGTGAGATGTTCAAGGTGACCCCGGGTGTCCTTGATCGACTGGACAAATAGGGCTGCCCTCTTGTCCCTCAAGGCTCTAGCAAACAGTCTCCTGGCCTTATTGCCCCACTCATAATATGTAGCTGAACATTGTTGGCGATATCTGTTATGCTTTTTGTCAATGAGAACTTGGATATCTTTCCGGATCCTAAGCAGGTCCCGAAGATCATCCTCCACAAGCGTCCGTTTATGACGGACCTCCAAAACATGTAGCTGGGACATAAGAGAGGAAAGTTTAGAGGAGGCTTCATGCATGCGTCTGGCACCATGTTGGATCAGGGTTCCCAGCAAGACACATTTCAAGGCTTCCCATTGAACCTGATGCCACGTGGTGTCAGAGGCATGTGAAAGCGTGAAAGAGGCGATTGCCGATTTAAGATCGGCAAGACAAAGGGGGTCCAGAAGGAGCATCTCATTCAGACGCCATGTAAACTCCCTCTGAGAAGGAGCAGGCAATTGAAAGGTACAAGAGACAGGAGCGTGGTCCGAGTGAACCATGGGGTCAATCGTCCCCGAGGAAAGGGTAGGGAGGAGGTGATGGGAGATCAGAATGTAGTTGAGTCTGGAGTACACCCCCCTAGCATGTGAATAAAAGGAGTAGTCTCTGTCAGTAGGGTGAAGGAGACGCCAAGCATCACACAATTGATGTAGGCGCAGAGAGCGTTTAATACCCCTTAACGATGCAAAAGGGAGTGGACTCGAGCCCGAGGAGGTGTCAAGGAGGGGGTTAAGGGCCTCATTTAAGTCGCCACAAACAATGAGGTCACCCTGGGAAAAAGCAGCTAAGTCCTCCAGCGTCCTCTCCAGAAATGACCGCTGGCCATGATTCGGGGCATAAATTGAGGCCACAGTGTAGGCCCGACCCTGGATAGAACACTTAACAAATACATAGCGTGCATCCTGATCAACACCTGAATCCAGGACCTGAACCGCTAGGGATTTATGGAAAAAAATTGCCACACCTTTAACTTTCTGGGAGGGGGAACTACTATGAAACCACGTCGGGTAGTAACGGTTACAAAAACCACCCATCTGATCCTGACAGAGGTGAGTTTACTGTAGGCACAGTATATGGGACCCCTGTTTATGAAAGCCATATAGGATTTTAGCCCGTTTGCCTGGGACATTGAAACCATGGACATTAAGGGAGGAGACTCTAAGAGAGGCTTTTAGAGGTATGAAGAGTCAAGACAATACTGCAGGCCTGTAGGGAGGGGGGGGGGGGGACGGGGCGGGGGAGGTGAAGATGTGAGAAAGAAGAGGAAACGAGGGGCACTGGGGATGAGGTGGAGGGTGGTAAGTAGCGGGGGAGATAAAGAGAAAAGAGAACAGAAGCGCAGCAGACAAGAGCAGTGCACAACAACTAAATAGTAAGCCAAAGGCAGAAACGTGGTAGACTAAAAATCTACCTACAACCTACTTGGGGCGTAGGAACTAAACTAGGTGATACGAATCGTATAAGCCACTAACAGCGGGGGACTATAGAAAAAAGGAGTAGGCTTAAAAAAATCCGTATGACAGCCATATGATACCAACACCTGTGAGAAACAGAAACACTACATAAGGGATCCAACAACCTGGCAATGTAGAGTAGCATAAATACAAGAGGAAAATTATACTTATCAGTCACGACGGCAGGTCCAGGAACCGTCCGCCAGGAACAATAAATCACAGACAAAGTCCACGGTACCAGAGAGTACTCGGGTGCCGTGCCCGTAGTCATCAGTGTCCGGGTGGCCAGGTAGAAGGCCCGAGGTGAGCTGGAACCAGGGAGCTCATGGGGAGCGTTGGAAGCCCCTCCTGGACCTGGAAGAGCTGCAAGGTCTTCTAGAGGCTCTCTGTGGGCACGGGGTCACTGGTTTCAGGGACGAGATGATTTCAGGAGGTCCATCAGAGGAGGGCTGCAAGTATGGGTCCTTCAACAGCTCAGCTCAGCCTAGAGGGGCAAGTCCATGGGGGGTATGCCCAGGGTTTGCAGGAATAACGGCAAGTCAGTGGGGTGGCGTAAAGTCACCAGCTTATCATCCAGGCGTACCGAAAGGGCGAAGGGAAAGCCCCATCGGTAGAGGATATTCTACTCCTGTAGAACTGACAGCAGGGGCTTTAGGGCGGCACGCTGTCTGAGAGTGAAGCGGGAGAGGTCAGTGAATAGTTGCAGGCGCGCCCCGTCAAAGTCCAAATCTCTCAGCTGCCGGGCTCTTTGCATAATATCTTCTTTCATAGTGTAGTAATGCAGTCGGCAGATCACATCCCTTGGTTTCAGGGGGTCGCTACTTTGTGGGCGCAGGGCCCGATGCCCTCTGTCTATCATCACAGGGGTGCGAGGTGGGCGATCCAAGATAGAGTTGAAAAGTTCAGTCAGGACCTGCATAAGATCCTGTGGTCGGACCAATTCAGGGAGGCCCCGCACACGGATGTTATTCCTCCTATTACGTTTTTTTAGGTCGTCAAATTGGGAATGGAGAAGACGCTGATGTTGAATTTGAGTAGTCAGAGCTTAGAGAGTCCACATCATTTAGAATAGAAGATTTGAAGACCTGGAGTTCCGACACCGAGGAGCGGAGAGAGTCCACTTCAGTTTGGACCACATGAAGGTCTTGGCGCCAGGCCGTGTGCAGGTTAGATGCTAAAGAAGAGAGGTCCTGTTTGGACGGCAACAGCGCTAGAAGCGCCTGGAGCTCTGGGTGGTCTCTCAGGATATGGTGAGCGGCCGCCGGTGGCAGGGTCAGATGGGCAGAGTCCCGTAGAGGAGCCGGGGAGGGGGGGGGGGCACCTCCGCGTGTGTCAGTGGAGGGCCAGTGTTGGTGAGGCCAGTAGCAGGAGGTGGCGGTGAGGGGGCCTTCAGGTCCCCACCCTCGGCCATTGGCCACGAAGACATGCTGGATGACCCCCAGGACTGAGCAGGGGAGGATGCACGGCCCACCGAGGGGGACAAGGGGGGGCAAAATGGATCCTGGGGGGGGGGGGAGGAGCCCCTGAGGCTGCTGGAGCCTTATTGGAGGGGAGATAGGTCCCTATCCCATTGCAGCGGTCAGACACTGAGGACTCTCCAGGTCCATGGAGGGGAAGCGGAGCAGAGATCCCTGTGTGGAGGAAGGAGGGCTGCTGAAAGGAAGCCTCACTGGGGAGCCAGGAGCAACTGTGGCTGATTCTGCCTGGTCCTCCCCGTCCACAGGCAGAGGCGAGTGGGGAGAGGAGCCCAGCTGGTCGCCAGGTGAGTACGTGTCCGGCTGCAGGGAGCCCAGCGGGAGCTGCTGCAGCGCCTCGGAGTGAGGAGCCGGTTCTAAAGATGGCGCCCGCACTGACTAGAGGGGAGGGGGCGTGGCCAGTCTCCCCCGCACTCCCGGGGACAGAGATGGCGCCAGCAGGCAAGGGAGGACTGGAGACAGATATTCAGGGGAGGCGAGGTCCAGGAGAGACACATCCAGGGCCGGCATAGGTAGCGGAGACTCACCCCCGGAGGACCGCGGCCTGGAGAGTGAGAGGCAGGTAGGAGTAGCAGCAGGGTCCCCAGTCTGTGCGGCGCTCTCCGGAAGCCGCTGCAGGTCCATGGAGGAGCGGGAGTCCCGGGCAGGGCCGCCACATTGCGAGAAAAGAAGTTGGAGATCGGAACCCCTGTGGCAGCAGGGGTTCCTTTAGCTTTAGGTGCCTTTTTGTTCCCTTTATTGTGCATAGTGCCGGTGTAGGAGCCGTGCAAACGGCGGTCAGGGACGGAGCTCACAAGTAAAGCGTCCTCACCACAGCATGGCAGGTCACGCCCTTTTTTGAATTTCTTTTTTGGCTTGTCCACAGTGCTCTCTGCTGACACCTGATGCCCGTATCAGGAACTGTCCAGAGCAGGAGAAAATCCTCATAGCAAACCTATGCTACTCTGGACAGTTCCTGACATGGACAGAGGTGTCAGTAGAGAGCACTGTGGACAAGACAAAAAAGAAATTCAAAAAGAAAAGAATTTCATCTGGCATGGATATTCTGCCATGAGCACAACGCAGCAGAATCCTGCTAAATTCAACGGGAATCTGCTACAGCGGAATGCCCGTGCCGAATTCTGCATTGGAAATTTTGACATGTGAACATGGCCTAAACAAGGTTAGGACTGTATGATACATTTAATATTATTGTAAGTACCTTAAGCAACACCTTATTTTCTATCCGCCAACACAAAATACTCTAATAGTGCCCCTTCCGAGACTAGACTCTGGATCCGCCCCTGCGGAGAACCGCTTTAAGAATCCAAGTGGATTCCATATTTTGTGTTGTTGACATTGAGTGATTCTAGAATTTTCCACTTCTTTATCAGGAAAACCATATATTAATAATTTCCTTTTTTGTGTGTTCGGTATCATGACATCAGAATGTTTAGCTTGTTGTGAATGCATTGCTGATAGCTTTTATAGGCAAGTGCAGAATGATTGATTTGCTCGTTGAATGTTGACAACTTGTCAACTAGTTGCCGTAATCTTTGGGGTAATAATATAACTATGACGATTCATTTCAGTACCATGGACAGCTTGGAAACAGATCTCTATCTTGGTTTACACATAATGGCCCTCATTTACTTAGAAAATCGGGTTATAAGTCTATCTTGCTTTCTTACCCGATTGCTTTTTTCCCCTGGTATTTATTATTATGTCGCATCTTGTTTGTTGCACGTGGGTTTTGTTGGTTTTGGTTTCCAACTCCTCTGAGTTGTTGGGAAAAAATCCACAACAATTCAACAAATTCGGGTTGGAAACCTTTATAAACACGTGGGAAAGCTCAGAAATGTCGGGTTACGCCCCTTTTTCGGGTTTGGGAGAATCCACATCGGGTCCGTCAGGAAAAAATGTTGCATAGTGTCGCAGACTGGCGCACGATGTCTGCGACATGTTGCAGACAAAGATGCGCCAAAAAAAAAAACAGACAAAACAAGTGGGGTTTAGAATAGTAAATGAGGGCCAATATGAGAATTTTATCACTTAACATTATAACAATTTCTTTAATCCAGCATCCAGTTACCCATAAAGTCTGATAATATAGTAGTTTTTTTTCTTTCTGATACTGGACTGTAATATACAACAAAAAGTAAACAATACCTGTCATTAAAATAATCAGGACAGGATTTTGCCTCTGGTTGTAAACAATAATTGTGACTAATGTAAAAAATAAGTCTATGATAAAGTTGCATCATGTATTATTGTTAATTTTATAAAGCAGTAATAGGACACTCTGAGTCATTCATTTCTGAGTCATTCTACTTTTTCTATTGATGCTGCATAATACAAAGCAGTGAGACAACTGATGTTAGGAAGGAAGTGTATTAAAGGGGTACTCTGCTGCTAGACATGGCGGGGGTCCCACTGCTGGGTCCCCACGCGATCCCCTGCAGCACCCAGCGTTCTAAATAAATGCTGGGTTCCATCGGCAGTGGTCGTGATGTCACGGCCATGCCTCCTTGTGACGTCACGCCCCTCCATTCGTGTCTATAAAAAGACATGAATGGAGGGGGTGTGGCCGTGAAGTCATGATCACGGCCTCTGGCTCCGAGCATTCTGAACAAAATGTTCAGAACCCTGGAGCACCGGAGTACCCCTTTAATGCATTGTGTTGCAAAATATTTGTTACGCCGAGCGCTCCGGGTCCCTGCTCCTCCCCGGAGCGCTCGCAGCGTTCCCCTCTCTGCAGCGCCCCGGTCAGACCCACTGACCGGGAGCGCTGCACTGACACTGCCGGCAGGGATGTGATTCACATAGCGGGACGCGCCCGCTCGCGAATCACATCCCAAGCTACTCACCTGTATCGGTCCCCGGCTGTCACGTCCTGGCGTGCGCGGCTCCGCTCCTTAGGGCGCGCGCGCGCCAGCTCTCTAAGATTTAAAGGGCCAGTGCACCAATGATTGGTGCCTGGCCCAATCAGTCTTTTAGCTTCCACCTGCTCCACGTCCATATAACCTCACTTCCCCTTCCCTGCTTTGCCGGATCTTGTTGCCCTTGTGCCTAGAGAAAGCGTTTACTGTGACTGCCATACCAGTGTTCCAGACCTCTTGCTATCACCATTGACTACGAACCTTGCCGCCTGCCCTGACCTTCTGCTACGTCTGACCTCGCCTCTGTCTAGTCCTTCTGTCCTACGCCTTCTCAGCAGTCAGCGAGGTTGAGCCGTTGCCGGTGGATACGACCTGGTTGCTACCGCCGCAGCAAGACCATCCCGCTTTGCGGCGGGCTCTGGTGAATATCAGTAGCAACCTAGAACCGGTCCACCGGTACGGTGGTACGGTACAATCCCTCGCTGACACAGAGGATCCACATCCAGCCTGCCGAATCCTAACAATATTGTTTTATTGCTTTATAGATAAAATATGAAATATCTTTAAAATGGGTGCACAATGCTTCCAGAGTACAGGAAAGGTTGATATTATTAATGGGTGGTTTATCAGAGGCATTTCAAATAGAATCACTTATTCCCTATCCACAGGATAAAGAAATAGTGTCAGCTCTCGGGGGTCCGACTACTGGGACTCGAGAATGGTAGCACAATTTTGAGCAGAGTTGGGAGTTGTGTATGTGCACTGCTGATCTATTTGTGCCAGAGATAGATGGGTGTTGTACTGACTGTAGTAAGGATCTACCAATCCCTATATCTCTATAGCTCGCCATTAGAGACAGAAACAAGGACATTATAGAGTAGTATTGAGCAGTGTAAGCTGTACAGTGTAATGCTGGGGTCAGATGTAACGCTTACTGGAGCTTTGAGCACCCTCTCTGTGTACCCTTCTGCCTCTGTTTTATTTTGCAGATAACTTTTACTTCTTCCTGAATTATCCATGCATACACAAAAAACGATCCCTCAGTGAGCCGATGCATCTCAAGTTGAATCCTAGCATTTTTTTTAAGAGCAAATGATGAATTTCTCAGGTTAGTGGAGAAGGAAAGGCTAAGATACATTACAAAGATTTTTTTATTTACTTGTACTATTGGTTTTTGCAAAGTTTGTTGAAAGGTTAGTGGCCATTCAAGGTGAGGTTGCGCCTTATTTTTCTTTGCTAGGAGGGAAATAATGAAATATTTTTGCTTTGATGCTCTATATTCCAAAATATGTAAATAAATTAAATCTTTGGAACTAGTAGAATAATGGATAAACATCTTAAATGTAATAAATTGTATGTATGAAGAGAAAAGGGAGAAAAGAGACAGCTGCATTATTTCACGTAACACATAATAACTTCATTCAAGGATCCAAGGACATCTTCAAATACATTGATGCAGATACTATTCTTTATGCTTTTAGTGAAAACCAAGCAATGGTGGCAAAGTTTCCCGCTGACAATAGTGTTTGCATTTGAAATCTGTAGAGATGAATATTGAAAAATAAAATCAATGACATCACTTTCATATAACAAATACCTCATATGACCTTCTATATAAGACAAGGTAACCAATATGAGACAATTACAGTACAGACACAAATATTAAAAGTGGAACAATATTGACAAACATCATAGTACATTCAGGAATTTTTCAACATTGTTCTATTATAGTTTTGTATAAAACACACAAAGATTTACTTAACCTTTTTTTTTTTAGACTGTGTACATTTTGACTATACACAATACCACACATTAGTTACACTAGTCAATAATCCACTATACTTTTCTAAGTCTCCACTGGGTTTTTAATCCTTTTTGTAAGTCAAATAAAAACGTTTTTAATACACTATTTGGTGAATGAAAAATGTAGGTTTTTTTTCAACACTCCACCCCCAGGGAGGTTTATAGTATTGTGGCTTAAAGGGGTACTCCACTGAATTTTTTTTTTTATTTAAATCAACTGGTGCCAGAAAGTTGAACAGATTTGTAAATTACTTCTATTAAAAAATCTTAATCCTTCCAGTACTTATCAGCTGCTGTATGATCCACAGGAAGTTCTTGTCTTGTTGAATTTCCTTTCTGTCTGACCACAGTGCTCTCTGCTGACACCTCAATCCATGTCAGGAACTGTCCAGAGCAGGATAGATTTTCTATGGGGATTTGCTCCTACTCTGGAGAGATCCTAAAATGCTCCACAGAAGAAAGGAAATGCAGCAACTCACCGGTAAGGTGCAATCAGGATTCTTTATTCTTTAAAACATGTTGCGAGTACAAAGCATGTTCAGTCGGGAGAGAAAAGATGCTGTAAACTTCTTAACAGAGAACAAACAGGTTACGCCGTTTCACACAACAGGTGTGCTTCTACAGACCTGCCCACTTCCTGCACCTCGACTCTGAAGTACTTGCCCCCAGTGACGTGTGCAGGACAGGTGAGTTACTATTAAAAGCTCCAACATGAAAAAAAGTGAACAACAATATTAAAATCTGAGAAAAACACTAAAATCAACCTTGTCGTTCAGACCTAACATTTCTTGGGCTCTTGCTTTTAAAATAATGTTGGCTTCTCGTTGTAACAGTTTCCTATGGCTATCTTCTCCATTAGCAGCAGCGATGCTCTCCAATCCCAAAAATCTTAGACCGGAGGTGTCGCTGTTGTGCACTGTTCTTACATGGTTCAGGAATCTAGGTGAGCCTTTTCCGGATTTTACGGACTATAAATGTTCTCTGAATCTAGTAAAAAGGGGTCTGATGGTAATTCCAATACAGAAAAAAACGCAACTGCAGAGAATAACGCAGACCACAAATTTAGATCTACAACAGAGAAAATCTGAGATTTCAAAATATACTCCTCCTAAATTGATCTTTTTGCAAGTCAGGAAGTTGGAACACCAACTGCATAGTCGGTCTGGATTTAGAGCGGCACTTTTAAATCTACTTCGAACCAATTCGTCTTTCAGACTCCTACTTTTTCTGAAAGTTACGATGGATCTCTTCAAACGAATTTGGCCTCTGCTTGGATCTTTTTTGACTAGAGGCCAGTTGTTCAGGATTGCCTTTTTAATGGTATTTGCCATAGGGCTTAATTTAAAAGAAAAACAAAAGCGTTCTTCCTTCTTGCTGATGTGTATCTGCTCTGTTTCCAAAGAAGAATCGGAGCCAGAGCGGGCTGCAATGCCAGTGGAATTAGCTGGGGGAACATGTTTATTCCTTTTCCATAAAAGATCCAGACGATTTTTATCTCTCGCTTTTAACAGGGCGTGATGTAAAGGACCCTCAGGATAGCCTCTAAGTTTTAGACACTATTAAATCAAACGATTGCTGCATGAGAGTATCATCGTCACTATTAATATGCCTAAGTCTCAAAAACTGGCTTTATGGAATAGCCCTTTTGGTGTGCTGGGGATCATAACTTTCATGGTGCAAGAGAGTATTAGATGCGGTAGTTTTTCTAAACCCTTTTGTAGTTAAATGTCCCTCTTTTATATGGACCTGCACATCCAGGAAGTCTAGGGTGAAATTATCTATTTTGTGGGTAAAGTACATGTTGAAATCGTTGGGAGTATTCAGGTATGCAACGAAATCTCCCAACTCTTGGGCCGAACCGGTCCAGAGAAGGAAGATATCGTCCACATACCTGAAAAAACATTGTAAATATTTTAGATAGGGATTAGAAGTAGAAAAAAATAATTTTTGCTCGAACGCAGCTAAAAAGAGGTTAGCAAACGTGCACGCGACTGGCGTGCCCATTGCCGTCCCATTTGTCTGGGCATACCAGGTATCATCAAAATGGAAGGCATTATGGCTCAATACGAAGTGGAGAGCATCACAAATAAAATCAATGAAGTCACTACCTTTGTCAGTTTTTGTAAGAGCTCCCTAATACAGTCAGTTTCCTTTCACTGAGGGATTCTGGAATAAAGACTTTCTACGTCTATAGACGTTAACAGAAAGCCTTCCTGCCAGTGCAATCCCTCTAGAGCTACCAAAAATTAATTAGTATCCTTAATTAAAGAGGGAATATGCTTCAGCATAGGACGGAAGAGCCAGTCCAAATATCTAGAGAGAGGTTCTGTTACCGAACCCACCCCAGAGACTATTGGTCGGGGGACTCAAGAGTCTTATGAATTTTTGGTAAGAAATACCATGCTGGATATTTGGGGTGGGTCGGTAACAGTTTCTCTGCAGTGCATTTAGAAATAACACCTCTCTCAACGTATACTCTTAAAAGAGACTGTAAACTAGATTAAAATTTCGGGGTAGGGTTAAGACTTATTTTTTCGTAGGTGAATTTGTCTCCTAACTGACGTACGTAGAGCCTCCTTTTTGTAATAATTCTCTGTCATAAGAACGGCATTTCCGCCTTTATCCGCTTTTTTAAATTATAATTCCCTTTTGTGATTTTAACCATCGGAGGGCATCGATTTCAGCCTGGTTTAAATTGGGGGTATCTGTGGGGTATATCAATGCTCGTACCTCTTCAATCACCTTATAGTAAAATAAATCAAGGCTACTTCCTGCTGCTATGGGGGATTGAACCTTGATTTGACACCGCCGATATGTGTCGTGTAATGATCAGAAAAAACTAAAGGTTCATTCATTAATTCCCCCAGAGCCGACAAACAATCAATCTCTTCCTCATACATATTTTCAATAACACTGAATCCCAAAGGACCCACAATAGCTGGAATTTCACCCGGTTTTCGTTCATGAACATATTCTTTATTAAGAAACATTTTCTTTAGCTTATTTTTATGGATCGCTTTGAACAGATCAATCTCAAAAGTTGTGAGATCGAACCGTTCAGGCAAGCAGTAATTTAACCCTTTTGTGAGTAAAGAAATAACTGCATCATTTAATTCAAGTCCGGTTAGGTTAATAACTGTAAGATTTGAGTCCTTTTTATACTGTGTTACATGGGGCGATGCCAAGATACTCTCTTTCTTTTATCCGGTGCTCTTTCTCCCTTTTCTTCCTCGTCTGACACTCTTCTTCCTCCTAAAGGGATCGCTGTAACATCTTTTGGCCTTGCGCCCGAAATATTGGCATCTTTGGAATTAGAAGGTATGGCTTCTATTGAAGAAACCGGATTTGCTGCCGGATTATCAGATAAGCTAGAGTCCGAATCAGTCATCCAGTAGTCTGACACTTTTTTATTGTGGTTT
The DNA here is from genome assembly GCF_029499605.1 of Hyla sarda. Classification (NCBI taxonomy): domain Eukaryota; kingdom Metazoa; phylum Chordata; class Amphibia; order Anura; family Hylidae; genus Hyla; species Hyla sarda. The sequence continues at coordinate 227,715,477 of NC_079194.1, read as the reverse complement.
TTCGTTTTTCTGTTTGTGTTATTATTATTCCTTTTTCGTGGTTTAGAAGGTTTTTTCTTGAAAAAGATGTTTCCTATATCATAGTCATTCTTATCTCAAATTAATTTATCTCTCTTTACTTCTTTTATGGAAGACTGTAAGAGAGAAATTCTTTTTGCTAGTTTTTTTTTAGTAATATCCTCATACTGCTTGTCAGAGAGCCGGGTACGTAATTCTGCTTTTCCTTTACAAAGCTCACGGGCCACAGATTCGTATTTTTGTGTGTTCCTTTCTAGAACCAGCAGAAGCATATTAGTGGAATATTTAAGGTGTAATTGGTTCCATTTTTCCATGAAACTGGAATCTTCAGTGAATTGAGAAGCTTCTTTATACCCTCTGAGTTCCCTCGGGACTCGTTTACATTCAACATTAGAGATGTAGCGAATTGTTCGCCGGCGAACAGTTCCCGGCGAATTTAGCATGTTCGCGTTCGCCTCGCCAGGCGAACATATGTGAAGTTTGATCCGACCCCTATACTTTAACATTGCGGTAAATTTTACCCTGTGAGTCAGAGTCAGCAGACACATTACAGCCAATCAGCAGCAGCCCCTCCCTTCCAGACCCTCCTACCTCTTGCACGGACGCCATTTTACCCTCATTCGGCATGCTGCAGGCTTAGGAAGTGGAGGGTCAGAGAAGCTGCTCCTGCTGTATAGGGAAAGCGATAGCTAGGTTGCTGCTAGGTGGTGTATTCAGGGTCCAGTTTACTCCTAAAGCACTTGTCTAACATCTGCTTTAAGTACAGCACCCAAAAAAGCCCATTTTAGGGCTCCAATATCAGTCCGTGTGTCTTGCAACAGCTGGAGGCACCCTGGTTGGGAGGGAACTGCTGGTTAAAAGGGGTACTTCAGAATAAAACTTAAGTTCCTTCAAGCAACTAACTGCTACAGTATTCAAAGGGCTGAAAGATATCAGTCCGTGTGTCTTGCAACAGCTGGAGGCACCCTGGTTGGGAGGGATCCGCTGGTTAAAAGGGGTACTCCAGTATAAAACTGAAGTTCCTTCAAGCAACTAACTACTACAGTATTCAAAGGGCTGAAATATATCAGTCCGTGTGTTTTGCAACAGATGGAGGCACCCTGGTTGGGGACCACTGCCTAAAAGGGGAACTCCGCTGGCAAGCTTTTTTCCTTTAAAGCAACTAACTACTACAGTATTCAAAGGGCTGAAATATATCAGTCCGTGTGTTTTGCAACAGATGGAGGCACCCTGGTTGGGGACCACTGCCTAAAAGGGGAACTCCGCTGGCAAGCTTTTATTCTTTAAAGCAACTAACTACTACAGTATTCAAAGGGCTGAAATATATCAGTCCGTGTGTTTTGCAACAGATGGAGGCACCCTGGTTGGGGACCACTGCCTAAAAGGGGAACTCCGCTGACAAGCTTTTTTTCTTTAAAGCAGCTAACTACTACAGTATTCAAAGGGCTGAAATATATCAGTCCGTGTGTTTTGCAACAGCTGGAGGCCCCCTGGTTGGGGACCACTGCTTAAAAGGGGAACTCCGCTGGCAAGCTTTTTTTCTTTAAAGCAACTAACTACTACATTATTCAAAGGGCTGAAATATATCAGTCTGTGTGTTTTGCAACAGCTGGAGGCACCCTGGTTGGGGACCACTGCTTAAAAGGGGAACTCCGCTGGCAAGCTTTTTTTCTTTAAAGCAACTAACTACTACAGTATTCAAAGGGCTGAAATATATCAGTCCGTGTGTTTTGCAACAGCTGGAGGCACCCTGGTTGGGGACCACTGCTTAAAAGCTTTTTTGCTCATTGTCACACTAGTGCAAATCATATTTGGTGTGATAGTTGTGCAAATTAAAAAAAAAATACCTTTTTTGGCTGTTAAATTAAACCAGTCACTGTCAGTTCACGTCACAGTTGCCAGTTTTTTTTTTTGCCTGCAGGGCAAATTGTGTCACCCTAGTGCAAATCACATTTGGTGTGACACTTGTGCAAAAAAAAAAAAAAACTTTTTTGGCTGTGAAATAAAATCAGTCACTTCACTTCACACTTGGGAGTCTTTTGGCCCTTAGGGCTCATTATCACATTAGTGAAAAACATCTTTGGGGTGACCGACCATAGTGTAAATTTGAAAAAAAAAATACCTTTTTTGGCTGTGAAATAAAATCAGTCAGTTCACTTCACACTTGGGAGTTTTTGGGCCTGCTGGGTTCATTGTCATACTAGTGCAAATCATATGTGGTGTGACCGTAGTGTAAATTTGAAAAAAAAATCTTTTTTTGGCTGTGAAATAAAATCAGTCAGTTCACTTCACACTTGGGATTTTTTGGGCCTGTTGGGCTCATTGTCACACTAGTGCAAATCATATGTGGTGTGACCGTAGTGTAAATTTGAAAAAAAAATTCCTTTTTTTGGCTGTGAAATAAAATCAGTCAGTTAACTTCACACTTGGGAGTTTTTGGGCCTGCTGGGCTCATTGTCACACTAGTGTAAATCATATGTAGTGTGACCGTAGTGTAAATTTAAAAAAAAAAAATCCTTTTTTTAGCTGTGAAATAAAATCAGTCAGTTCACTTCACACTTGGGAGTTTTGGGGCCTGTTGGGCTCATTGTCACACTAGTGCAAATCATATGTGGTGTGACCGTATTGTAAATTTGAAAAAAAAATCCTTTTTTTGGCTGTGAAATAAAATCAGTCAGTTAACTTCACACTTGGGAGTTTTTGGGCCTGCTGGGCTCATTGTCACACTAGTGCAAATCATTTTTGGGGTGACCGTAGTGTAAATTTGAAAAAAAAATAATAATTTTTTGGCTGTGAAATAAAATCAGTCAGTTCACTTCACACTTGGGAGTTTTTGGGCCTGCTGGGCTCATTGTCACACTAGTGCAAATCATATGTGGTGTGACAGTTGTGTAAATTTAACAAACAAAAAAAGTTGTCTGCAAGCGTGTGTGTCAGGCCTACAGCGTCTACTCTACGTCTACGTCTGTCAAGGACAGGTTTGAGCGTAAGATGCCAATGTCACAAGGTCACCCCCTAGCCCGGCGTCTGACAGCTGGCTTGTCTGAACTTATAGCCCGCCAGCTTTTAAAAAATGTATTTAACATTTTTTTTTTTAATTAAAAATTTTTTTTAAAAATAGCTACATTTTTTTTTTTAGCTATTGGGACACCGCAGTGGAAGGTATCCGGCCAAAATTTCTTTGCACAAAAGGCAATCCACAACCGGTATTCGATTGTGCAACAGGAAGTAATGGCATGTCTTGCACACAGTGTTGGGGCAAGGGTCCATCTGACCACTGATACCTGGTCTGCAAAGCATGGTCAGGGCAGGTATATCACCTACACTGCGCATTGGGTAAACCTGGTGACGCTGTGCAGGGTTGCCACGGTGGATTTTGAATGAAGACGGGCCTCTTGAAGCTGATTGGCCGCTCGCTGCTGGATGGTATGGGGGCGACCAATCAGGAACATGGCTGTGTTACGCTGTCATAGGAAAAAGTCGGTGAGGGGATGTCATCCAAACATGGGCATGGGGATGGTAGGCTTAACTCTGATTGGCTGTTTGGGATGTCGAGTGAGCCAATCAGAGAGGGGACGTATGAGTTCAGGTTGCAAGTCTTTGCCGCTGATGGTGGCAGGATGTCTTTCAAATCTTTCAGCCAATCGCTGCTGGGCAGGTCCGGGCGCGCGACCAATCAGGTTAAAGACGTATAATTCCTCTTTGGGGGATTCCTAGAGGCATCGGTGGCAAATCTTTTTTGAAGAATTCGACCAATCGCTGCTGGGCAGGTCCGGGAGGCGACCAATGAGTGATGAGACGTGTATTTCCTCTTTGGAGGATTCCAAGAGGCATCAGCGGCAACTCTTTTTTGAAGAATCCGACCAATCACGTTCCGTCTGGGTAAGGTGGCGACCAAGGATGACTTGCATGACTTATCCGCCACCAACTATGGTTCAAGCCGCAATGTTTTAGGGCACTTTCTGGCTGGGAAACAAACAGAATTTTTTCTGGCTGCTGCTACAGCAGCGGCTGCAACAATACCAAATTTTTCAGCCTTGTGTACATGCCTAATTTTTCTGGTACTCTCTGCTGGCATCTCTGTCCATCATGCCAGTGAGGCGCTTGATTTGCGACAACCCAACACGTTGGAATTCAACACTCCTAATGTTCGACCGCCTGCTCCAACAAGAAAAAGCCGGTAACAAATATTTGTATGACCAGGGTGCTAGGACATCATCTGTGGAGCTGGGAATTTTTTGCCATGTTACTGGACGCTCATGCGCAATGCCTGTAGGCTCATGCGTCCTTTTGAGGAGGTGACAAACCTAGTCAGTCGCACCGAAGGCACCATCAGCGACATCATACCGTTTGTTTTCTTCCTGAAGCGTGCCCTGCGAAGAGTGCTGGATCAGGCAGTAGATGAGCGTGAAGAGGAAGAGTTGTGGTCACCATCACCACCAGAAACAGCCTTATCAGCTTTGCTTGCTGGACCTGCGGCAACGCTGGAAGAGGATTGTGAGGAAGAGGAGTCAGAGGAGAAATGTGGCTTTGAAGAGGAGGAGGAAGACCAACCACAGCAGGCATCCCAGGGTGCTCCTTGTCACCTATCTGGTTCCCGTGGTGTTGTACGTGGCTGGGGGGAAGAAGATGATACCTTCCCTGACATCACTGAGGACGAGGAATGGGACATGAGTAGCTCGGCATCCGTCCTTGTGCAAATGGGGTCTTTCATGCTGTCGTGCCTGTTGAGGGACCCTTTTATTTTGAAAAGGATTTCTTTGTGATTTTCACCGTCCTGCATTATAGAGTCTTCTGGACTTTATGATAATTTAAACTTGAATTTTCAAGAGTACTAACCATTACCAAAAGGAACGCTTGTTGCGTGTGATTTTTTAACTTAAATTTTCAAAAGTAAAATACAGAGAGGGAAGAACTCTGTTTCTTTATTTGATGAAAAATGTTATTTAGAAAATAATTTCTTTGTGTGTTTCTCCGTCCTGCATTATAGAGTCTTGTGGACTCTTGGATATGCGCTTGTTCTTATTTTTCAGCCATGTGTACATGCCTAATTTTTCTGGCCTCTGGTGCTGCACTTTTTCTGCTGCTGCAATTTTTCTGGCCGCAGCGGCTGCAACAATACCAACTTTTTGAGCCATGCGTACATGCCTAATTTTTCTGGTACTCTCTGTTGACATCTCTGTCCATTTTAGCAACCGTGCATATTAGATGTATGGTAAGGGTAGCATGGTGGCTCAGAGGTTAGCACTGCTGCCTTGCAGCGCTGGGGCCTTGGGTTCAAATCCCACTATGTGTGGGCTAAAGCACCTTATTCCAAAGAATTTAGGAATGTTAGGTGATTTATGCCCTTTATGGATTAAAACCAGACTCTGCATCAACTATGAAATTTTCCATGGGAGTTTTGCCATGGATCCCCATCCAGCATTCCACAGTCCAGGTATTAGTCCCCTTGAAACAACTTTTAAATCACTATTGTGGCCAGAAAGAGTCCCTGTGGGTTTTAAAATTTGCCTGCCCATTGAAGTCAATGGCGTTTTGCCCGGTTCGCGAACATTTGTGGAAGTTCGAGTTCGCCGTTCGCGAACCGGAAATTTTATGTTCGCGACATCACTATTCAACATATGATTTGAGGGAATTAAGAGTCCAAAAAAGACGAGTTTCTGTCTCGGCCAATTGTAGGACTTTATTTTCCAAGACTTTGGTACTCAGGACTTGGAAGGAGTCTTTTTCATTGCACTGTAAGAAGAACGCATCTGCGTTTTCTCTCCCGATACTGATTGCATCCAAACAGCTGATTACATCCTCTGGTTCCCGAGCTTCGGGTTCCTTAGTATCCGTATCCATAATGGTTAGAGATGAGGAAAGCCACTGATGCAACAACTCTATAGCGAGGGTAACTAATAAACAGGTGTGCTCAGACTAATGCAGTGCAAGCAAACAGTATAGCAAGGTAAAAGATGAAAAGTCGGCACTACCTTAGGGCTCCTCAGAAGAGAGTGCAGTATAGTCCTGGCAACAGCTGCAGGTCCTCCAGTGGTGCTCAGCTTCAAGCACAAGGAGAGTCCAATATACCATAGAAGAAAGGAAATGCGGCAACTCACTGGTAAGGTGCAATTAGGATTCTTTATTCTTTAAAACATGTTGCGAGTACAAAGCATGTTCAGTCGGGAGAGAAGAGATGCTGTAAACTTCTTAACAGAGAACAAACAGGTTACTCCGTTTCACACAACAGGTGTGCTTCTACAGACCTGCCCACTTCCTGCACCTCGGCTCTGAAGTACTTGCCCCCAGTGACGTGTGCAGGACAGGTGAGTTACAATTAAAAGCTCCAACATGAAAAAAAGTGAATAACAATATTAAAATCTGAGAAAAACACTAAAATCAACCTTGTCGTTCAGACCTAACATTTCTTGGGCTCTTGTTTTTAAAATAATGTAGGCTTCTCGTTGTAACAGTTCCTAAAATGGACAGAGGTGTTAGCAGAGAGCACTGTGGTCAGGCAAAGGAAATTAAAAAAGAAAAGAACTCCCTGTGCATCATACAGCAGCTAAGCAGTACTGGAAGGATTAAGATTTTTTAATAGAAGTAATTTACAAACCTGTTTAACTTTCTGGCACCAGTTGATTTAAAAAAAAAAAAAATGTTTTCCAATGGAGTACCCCTTTAAGTTGGTTAATAAATAGTTTGCATTTTTAGACTATTAGTTGGTTTAAAGGGGTTGAACTGCAAGAGAAACAACCTGTATATGGTGTCAAAATGTATTATAAGGCAATATACCAATATAATGTTATTATTTATGCTGGACCGATCTTTCCATATCAGCTTAGCAGTTTGGCTTGTACCATAAACATTATGTCACACTTTCTGAATGCAGAGCTCCAGTCCCTGCACCTACCCCCTCCCACCCCTCTGGTCTTCTCAGGGAAAGACCGCTGATGTGAACGGAGATGGGTGGCTTGAAATGAAAGGAAGCCTTTCTTAGTCACAGTAAATATCTAATCTAAGAAAGGCTTCCTGCTGCCTTAAAATCTGATTTGCACCTGGAATATGCTGTTCAGTTTTGGTTGCCTGTACATAAAAGGGAAACTGTGGAGCTGGAAAGGGTGCAGAGATGCGCGACTAAACTAATATGGGGCATGGAACATCTTAGCTATGAGGAGCGATTAAAGGAGTTACAATTGTTCAGTCTTGAGAAGAGACGTTAAAGGGGGGATATGATAAACGTATATAAGTATATTAATGGCCCATACAAAAAATATGGAGAAAAACTGTTCCAGGTTAAACCCCCCCAAAGGACGAGGGGGCACTCCCTCCGTCTGGAGAAGAAAAAGTTTAGTCTCAAGGGGCGACACGCCTTCCTTACCGTGAGGACTGTGAATTTATGGAACGGTCTACCTCAGGAACTGGTCACAGCAGGAAAAATTAACAGCTTTAAAACAGGATTAGATACATTCCTGGATCAAAATAACATTAATGCTTATGAAGAAATATAAAATCCCATCCCTTCCCCAATATCGCGCCACACCCCTACCCCTTAATTCCCTGGTTGAACTTGATGGACATATGTCTTTTTTTGACCGTACTAACTATGTAACTATGTAATATAAGCGACCCCAATTTACATCACTGGTCTTGTCCTGAGCAGACAAGGAGGAAGAGGGGGGCAGAAACAGGGGCTTTGCATTCAAAGAGTGTGGCATGATGTCATGGTTACAAGCCAGACAGTTAAACTGATACTGAAAGATGCAGTGTGAATAATAGAATTATATTAGAATGTTGCTTGATTATATTATTATAAATTTTTTACACTGTTCTCAGGTTGTTTCTTTCCCTGTAGCACCCGTTTAAACTATGCCAGAGCCTAGTGCCAGAATTCTAATTGTAAGCCATGCCCCTTTTACTGAAGCCATGCCCCTTTGCTGATGCCATATATCCTATGTTGAAGTGTCTAAAAATGCTTACAACTCATAATAAATGTCATGTAAGGCACTTTTTTTTTTGTGCTCTTGCCACAGTAAATCTGCCCCATCATGCATGTTCTACTTAAAGGGGTACTCTGACTCTAGACATTTTATCCCCTATCCAAAGGATAGGGGATAAGATGTCTGATCGCTGGGGTCCCACAGCTGGGAACCCCGCAATCTCTGTGCAGCACCCGGCGTTCATTTAGAGCGCTGGGTGCGGGTGGCGGGGGTTGTGATGTCACAGCCACGCCCCTTGTGATGTCACACCACGCCCCCTAAATGCATTTATATGGGAGGGGGTGTGGTGGCAGCCAGATCCCCTCCAATAGACTTGCATTGAGGGGGGGTGGAGTGATGTCACGAGGGGTATGGCCGTAACATCACGACCTCTGCCACCCACCTCAGCAGTGGAGTACCCCTTTAACAATATGCATATGTGGATGAGATTTATAGTGCACTGCAGATTTCCTAACAGCACAATCCAAATTGAAAATCTGCAGCATAACCTTCCCCATGTGAACATGAAGGATGTGTTTACGCAGTGTAAAATTTTGTAGCGCATCTTATTTTTTATTTTAACAGCACATTATTGGTTGTAATCTGAAAAAATGGAGCCAAACATTTGCACATAAAATAAAAAACACCACTAAATTGCACACTGTGTGAACATAGCCTAGTTGTATAGAGGGTTAAACTACTTTAACAAATACAATTGCAAGTTTGCCTATAAAAAGTGAGTAGGTGACTTGTTATAAAGAAAGGCTGAAATCGGAGAAAGTAGGGGCTTTTGCTCAAGACAAATTCAAAACAGATGTAGATCAGAGAGCCAGCGTAGACTCACATTGTTAAGGCACAGATAAGACCTTGCCTTTGGCTGCTCCCCGTCCTTTCATTTACATCATTTCATGCTGATAGGAATCACTTCTCAGCAGTTTGCAGACTAGATTGCAGGTTTATCCTCGCCCCAGAGGTAGTTAGTAAAAGTGAAGTACCTGGAAGTGAAAACTCATATCCCTCTACTGCTCCCAATCTCTGAAATGTCATTCGGATCTGTCGAGCATAAACATGGAATCCAGACGGGAGTGGGGTTCCTATACTTCACAAAAACACTCATACCATTGACTTCAAATATCCTAGCAGTGTATACTGTATAAATGGTCAAGGGAGGTTTTATTATTTGCCCATCATGAAAGCTTAGAGCAAACCTAATGCTAGGCAGGAAGAATATGAACTATGGAGATCATTTTTATAACCTCATGGGCCACCTAACAATAGAGCTTGAGGTAACTGTTGTATGGCACCCACCACCATCCTGGAATTCATTTGGGGACTGTGAAACAGCTTGCTATATGGTGCCATGTATCAGAAGGGAACCCACTGCCCCTGGAGCCACACAGTCCCTGCAGCCAGCCCTGAGATATGTATAGATATAGGGGTGCAGAAGTAGCAGCCCCACCCTAGGCTGGTGCCTGAAAAAAGCCCAAAAGGCATCTCTGCCCCGAAACACACGAGTATTAGAAATGACACATAGTAGGCGGGAGAATTGGGGCCCAGGAACTTTAAGATGCAGCTCTTCTTTAGAAACAAAAAGTGTCTTTGTTAAGGTGTTGGGGTTCAAACATTGACTCCTAGTAACCATTTAAATCAATAAAAATCTATAAGTAGGACCTATAAAGTATTATAGGGGTTGGAAATGCAAAGATAGTGAACGTGGGTTTACTCAGTGTGGCCTTCAAATTGGCCCTTTATGATGCCATTCATAGAGTAGTTCTGTATTTGGTTAACTTGAGTAACCATTTAAATCAATGGGCACACTTGGACTAGCCCCCATTTACCCCCCCCCAACCCCCCCCCCCCCCACACACACACACATACACATATGGTTGTTGCCTAGTTTTTATGTGCACTTTTATTTTCTATACTCAATAAAACTGTTTGTTTTGATTTTAAATCAATGGCCTCACAAAAATGTAGCTGAACCTATTTCAAATGACTTAGAGGGGTACTCCGGTGACATTTTTTTGCTCTTATCAACTGGTGACAGAAAGTTAAACAGATTTGTAAATTGCTTTTTAAAAAAAAATTCTTAATCCTTCCAGGATTTATAAGCTGCTGTATACTACAGGGGAAGTTCTTTTCTTTTTGAATTTCTTTTCTGTCTGGCCACAGTGCTCTTTGCTGACACTTTCTGTTTGTTTTAGGAACTGTCCAGAGAAGGAGAGGTTTGTTATGGGGATTTGTTTCTACTCTGGACAGTTCCTGACACGGACAGAGGTGTCAGCAGAGAGCACTGTGGTCAGACAGAAAAGAAATTCAAAAAGAAAAGAACTTCCTCTGTACCATACAGCAGCTGATAAGTACTGGAAGAATTAAATAGAAGTCATTTAAAAATCTGTTTAACTTTCTGGCAGAAGTTGATTTATAAAAAATAAAAAAAATTCCAATGGAGTATCCCTTTAAGATAAGTAAATATACCATCTAAAAGGTTATTTTCATTTAAATAAAAAATACATAGATGGGCATCCAGGAGGTAGGACCACCTCATGAAACATGACCTTTTTCTATGGGTTTCTATTTTTTGATGGTTATTTAATTTTTTAAATCTCCTTGTCAGTACATTATTATGGACCATGTTTGCTGGAACTTTTGCATCATTTAGATATATGCTTTACAGCAGCCCTATGGATATAGGAAACATCATGGGTTATGAAGGCGTGCGGGAAAAATTGTAGCCAGTTGTTGCTGCTCTGGTCCGTTTTTTCCGTAGTCCCAAAGGGTACGGAGAATGGATGGCAAGGAAGACGTTAAAAAGGAGGGATTCTGAAGAGCGCTACTTGATATGAACGTTGAATGAATTTCAATGGATGCCAGTGGTAACACAGGACTGATGTTTATTCAAAATATGTTTAAAATGATACATGACAACACGTTTCGACGCACACTCTCGCTTTCCTCAGGTCAACAAAAATTTACAGTCTGTAGTCCTGATTAGTTTTCCTGTTTGCCGGCACTATACTTTATCATTTTAACCATATTTTGAATAAACATCAGTCCTGTGTTACCGTTGGCATCCTTTGAAATTCATTCAGCGTTCATATACTGTAGCGCTCTTCAGAATCCCTCCTTTTAACGTCTTTATCGCCATTGGGTTTTGGTGGTGGGTGTTCGTGGTGGGTATTTATAGTTGTTACCCATTCCCTTGGCTATCAAATATTACACAAGAGAGCACCCTGCATTTTCTCCTTTTTTCCTTTTCTCAATAGACTGGAGGGGAATTTTTGGGATAGCTTTCTATGCATGCTTTGTGACCTGTGCAAAGGTCATTGTGCAGGAAGATGGAGCAGCTGAGCTCTTACCATCCTGATTCTGTCTTATTTAATATTATAGGGTTACCTTTCATTGTAACCCTGCTTTGATGATAGTAAGAAGATTGCTAAGAACTTTTCTAAGTTTAGCTTAGTTGCAATACCTGCCATTCTGTAACATATTGTATATAAATAAAAGTTTATGATGACGTTAAATTGCAATTTGTGCTGGAAATAGAGTTTGAAGTATTTGACCATTTAGAAACGCTATGGAGGAAGCATCCACATCTATGCAGGTAGCATCCACATGGCCGAGGCTGCAATTAAAACAGGGATAGAGCTCCCTATGGAGGAAAAACGGATTTGTTATTTATTGAATTCAACACCAGTTCCTGCCAGAACAAGGAGAATAGATTTGATGTCTCCCATGCGTTGCCGCTCATGCTGACCTCTGGCTGGATTCGAGCATCTAAGCCAATTGTAAAGTTTCCAGGCAAATCTATTGATTGTCTGCAGGAAAGATTGGATGCTGGGTTATTATGAGGCACAAGCAACCTGCCGAAACAGAAATATGCTCCTGATTATATATATATATATATATATATATATATATATATATATATATATACATATATATAATTTTTTTTTTTATGTTGACAAGTTTGGCACTTTAACAACAGTATAAAAACAGTATTTTCCAGGAGAACACATTGGGAGGATTTTTTAAGATATGGGTTTTAGATGCAAGTAAAATGGTGTAAATATATGAAGAAATGGACGCCTCTTACTATATGATTAATAAATGTGCTTGGCTGTCCTAAATACAGAAAATGTAAAATATTCATTGAAGTTTGTGCCATTTCCTGAATAAAGTTATAAGTTGTTGGTCATGCCCCCTATCAATTTTCCCCACTTACTTTACTCTGTAACTTTTTTTCCTTTTTTTTTTTTTATCACAAAAGTGTCAGAAATTGAAAAGATTGCGTCATAGATACCAAACTAGTAACTTACTGCTCCTGGGTCCAAATGCTAGATCTGTAAAAGAACTCCCCCCGTTAGCCCATTGTCATTAATTATACTAGAGTCATCTGTAGTACCCTTTACTTCTTCCTGGAAGCAACCAGTCCCACCTTCTCTGTATATTGCCAGAGGGCATACAGAGACATCATGGCTTGAGAGCCCAGTCATCCAGCATCTCCATCTTCTTTCTTTTGTGGGACATTTGTCGTTGTGAAAGCTGCTTTTCTTAGCTGTAACATTTTGGGAAAGCCAAGTATTGCACATATGTAACGAAATATGCAATATTTTATAGCAGTGCCTAGAAATACTGCATAGAGGGATATCTACAATTGTCCACAGCATCTGCTTTGTAAAGGGAATATGGAGTCTAAAGTTATTGTAAAATCTGCTTATCATTGTCATTGTAAAATCTGCTTATAATGGCTGTAACATTTTTGAAAAGCCAAGGATGTATAGATGCAAAATGTGAGTGAAAATATCCAATATCTTGTAGCAGTACCTTGAAGTATAATATAACTATATAGTGAAAATTCATATGGACCTTCCCAATATCTATACACACAGTGGGCACACCAAGGGTAGTTGGAGCCTGGCGGCAAGCCTAGACGATAGCAGCTATAATCTCTACATAATTTTAATATCAAAATACAAGACAAAAACATTCCCCCCCCCCCCCCCCCAAAAAAAAAAAAATTCAGTTATATTAAATATAGCGATAGATAAGTAACAGGCAAAGGTGGGCGGGACATCAGTCCAAATAAAAAGTTGGTGCAAGCAGTATTATAGCTCAGGTCAGGAGCCTTCAGGTATCCACAATACATAGGTGAACTGCAGCACACAGGTTACAATGAAGTAAGGTAGCTTTATTCCGTTCCAAACATATCAACGTTTCAGCCGCCCATGCGGCTGAAATGTTGCTATGTTTGGAACAGAATAAAGCTACCTTATTTCATTGTAACCTGTGTGCTACAGTTCACCTTTGTTTTGTAGATAGATAGATTGATTGATATGTAGATAGATAGACAGGTAGAGTAGATAGATGCTCTAGACTGATAGAGTGTATAGATTTCCAGAGATCTGCTCCTCCGAACAAAGTGTCAATAAAGCACTTATAATAATCATTTCTCTGGTGTGCCAAGCCTGTGGCATCTCACTTGGGCATTGGCATCCATCCATGTCAGTGATAATGTCGACAGAGGAAGAAGTAATTACTATTTGCAAAATAATAAAGAAGGACTCTCGCAAGAGGAAATCACTCTAGAAGTCATTAATTGGATTATGAACTATTAAGATGTTGGAAATAAAAGTAGACTAGTGATTTATTAGATATATTGCTCTTTGTGGAGCGAGCAAGGAGTGAAATATCTCTTTTTATCAAAGATCCATCGGAGAATTCATCCATTACTGGTTACGGAAGAATAAATTCTAACGGCAGACATGAAGGCATGGAGGGGTGAGGCAGACTGGTGTTAATGAAAGACAGTGCACAGGCATTCTTTATTCCAGAAAAGACTGTGGAGACTGCTTTATTTTGTGATATTAGAATTTAAACAACCACCTTCAAAATGTAAAAAAATCTTAAATAAAATATATTTTTCGCTTACCCTTTGCTGAAAATTATAGGGAACTGAATCTTTTTAAGCCTTAAAGATGTTTTAAAATGCTGATATTTTTACTCGATCTTGAAAATTGAGGACCATAAAATGTACCACCAACCATCTATAACTACAACAATAATGTGTTGAAATCTTGACATTTTAATGGAATTTAGTGGATCTTTTGGATGGTGCTTACATTTTATTTGACGTGTAGTCCAGTATAATGCTCTTGCCATATATGACAAATGAGTCAATGCGACCCATGGCCCCTAACCAGTGTATTATGGTATGTGCCTGGCAAGTATAATACAGTTTTTACTGTATTGGAAAGCATATTTATCCTATTGTTGGCTGTCTGTGGACCAGAGATTGAAATATTTGCACAAAACTAATTTACTAAAAAATGTATGCCTTTTTGGTAGCTTTACGTCCTGTTGTACACTTTTTTGATAGAGGACAGGACACAGAAGAAAGGGGGCTTGGCCTTCCACAGAGCAGCACACTAACTATATTTAATTTATACCAGACTAATTATAGTCAATGCGCTTGGTCGCAAGAGCACAAACCTTCTTCCCAGTGAGCCATGCCCCACTTTCATGAAAAGTGTCCAAGTGCTGTGTTCCATGCCCGTGGAACAAGAAATCACTTTAATTCAGTGCCAACTGGTAAAATATAATATATTTTATTCCAAATAGCCTTCAAACAGACGTGTTTCGGGTCTGTGACCCTTTCTCAATGTACATCAGGCTTATCAACAGGCTTTCTCAATGTACAACAAGCCTATTTATTTATTTATTTCTTTTTAGCATTATCCACTTTCAAAAATAGGCAAACACGGGATATGGCCACCACTGCATATTTACTTAGTTAAAAAAGTGCAACTTTTGTGTAACAGAAGACTGGTGTACAAGCCATAATGCCCCCCCCTTTGATTTCTAAGTAACATTTTCTAAAAAAAAAAAAAAAAATTGTGCATCAATATGTCCATGTTTGTGAGGTTAGTTACATTTACTTATGTACTTTACCATAGTAATCATACAGAGAATAGAGGATTGTGCAGCACTGTTGTTTTTCATGCCAGTTTATCAACCAACAACCTACTTAACACAGATTTTGGCTTTTAGCCAAGACAAGGCCAATATTTCCAAACTCTGTGTCCGCCCAGGCTGTCAAATGAGCTACTGTTTCATACTGGACCACAGCCAGGGTGTTTCTTAGGGTATTTTTTTCACCTTTCATCATAGAATGGAGACATATTCCAAAGTACAGTATATGAATTTAATGTTGTAACTAGCAAAACTAGTTTAGAGAACCACAGTGTTGTCCAGCCTTATTTATTGATTAAGGAGAAAGATTTGCCTGGAGAATAAACATACTGCATCAGACAATTGTCCTGTCATGAGGTGGACTTTGAGAGGTAATTTTTATGAGAATACAGACATTTCCACAATTGAGTTTATGAAATTTCTGATCTACCATATCTGGCCCATTTAAATGTACATATTACTATTGTGAAATGGAAGACTCTAGGAGTTGCAACATCAAAGTGGCAGACCACGCAGCTCAGATTGCTGGGTCAAATGCTGGAGCCATCGGTGAGTAAAAATACTGTACGCTGTATTGCATCACTCACTACAGAGTTCTATATTGGGCCGGAAGTGACAACATCACAAGAAATGTACTTTGAGGGCTTAATAAATTGGATTTCCTTCACATAAAAGCTCAAGATCTTGTTTGAGGAGGAATAGTGGTATGGGCGTGCTTCAGGGTTTAGGTCAAGCCCCTTTCCAGTAAAGGTTAATGGTAATGTTACATCAAGCATACCAAGACAGACATTTAAAATAATTATATGCATTGAACTTTGCAATAACTCTGTGACCCTGACCATACAGCTGGTCTATAAAGGCATGGTTTCACAAGTTTGGTGTGAAGGAACATCAGTGGCCCTGGCCTCAATCCCATCGAACACCTGGGAAGGATTAGTTCATAGTCCTAGCCTTATGTTTACACCATAGATATGGAAAAGTGACCTTTTGGTGCCCTGGTTACCCAACACCAGGGGCATATGGCTTGGTAGTCCCTACCCCAGCTATGCCCCTACAAATCTTTTCATCCAACATTAGTGCCACTGCCTAATCTTTTGGCTCAATGAGCATAAATTCAAATTTATACACTTCAAATTTTTATGGAAATCCTTCCCAGAAGAGTGAAGGTTGCTAAAGCTGCAAAACGGGCCCAGCACCACCCATGATTTTTGAGTGAGATGTCAAGGAAACTAATATAAGGTGATGGTCATGTGTCCACATACTTTTTGCTATATAGTGTATGTTTGTGTCTAAATATCTCAATTCTGCTTTAAAGAGAAATGTGTGTTTTTACATATTTTTTTACACCTTGCAAGTAACTGAGAATATTTCTTTGTTACACTCCGATCACTTCTTACTATCAGGCATTCTACATAATTATATGCTCCCATAATTGATGCCTCCTCTGAGAAAAGAAGGAAATAATACTGTAATGTCAGATGTGCTTTAACAGGCCAATTCTACAGAAGCTATTACACCACATCTGATCTGCAATGTAAAAATGAGTCAGGATTTCCGATACCACATTGTTTAACTTGGCAGTCTGATGCATTTTGGCAGAAAAGTCAGGAGGTAACATAGAGATACATGCGACCCTCGAGACATAGTCTGGGCTCTGGATGTTTTCACCTCGAATTCCAATAAATACAACTTTACGTGTGGGAGTAGGAAGTCAACTCTGTGTCCTGGCCCTATCGAAGTAGAAGTGAGATATTCAGCAAGTTATATATTGAGAAAACTGTCTGAAATTTTCAGTAAAAGGCAAAAGTTTTAGTGTAAGACCATATAACACTTGGGGATGGGGAAATTTTATGATGCTTTGTTTGTCAGAAAACAGGTGAACAAAAGTTGCGATTTTTTGTGCAAGCTGTATTTGTACAAAATATTACTTCTGCGCGTGTCTTAATAAATCCCACATTAAGTATGTTTATACCCCTCTTCCCCCATCTTTAAAGAGAATATTGGGTGTGGGTAACAGCTTTACAAAGAGGGCTCACTTACCTAAATCTGTTGAGTATATGCAGAGTTCTGGCACTGTAAATTTCCTGCTTGTCATGAAAATATCACCTATGGAGGGGGAAGTGGTGAAGCCTTAATCTCACCAACAGCCCCTGTCTCTTTCTATTGCATATCTGCCCTATGCGATGGATCTACAATCAGGAAGATGGTCCATGCACTGGGCTAATGTGCTGGGTGTCCGAGTCAAAATAATAAATGGATACTGTACAAAGTCGAGGTACACGTCAAGAAAACAAGGGGTTAACACAATAACCAACAAACAGGACTAGGGACGTAATTCACAGCAGGAATGCTAAATAGCAACAAACAGAAATATCAAGGAAAGATACAGCATACAGACAATCAGTTCAGGAACCAGAGACAAGATAAACGGTAGATATGAAAAAAATTAACAAGACTGATAACAGGATAAATACAACAGCTAAAGAGGACCAGGATATGGAGGGGATAAGGGTTAACTTATGTCAGACACTATATAGGTCAGGATTACTAGATCACAATATACACTAGAGAGATACAAGAAAAACTTCAAAAGCCAAATTACATAACATGGAGGAATAACGGAACTTCAAAAGCCAAACGCCATAAGATTCTAAACAGGAATACTAAATACCGAACATTGGACTGAGAACTGGATTAGTCTGAACAGACTCCGAGAACTAAACAGAACTCAGGACAGATAAGGGAATACAATCTGAACATGGGTCTAAACAAGGCGCACTAAATATATGCAAAGCATAACACTAAAAAGGCTAAAATATGGACACACAAACACAGGATAAGAAGCCATGGCTGAACTCAGGATACATATGTACAGACACAGACTAAGGTGCTATCAGAAACATAGTGCAATTAGGCGCAAGGAATACCAACAGATCTGGGGTCTAAATAAACCCACCTGGAAGCCTATTAGCTGGAAACATTAACACTATCCTGATCATAGCACACAACATGCAAAAACTGGTCAGGCATGAAAAGAAGGTGTGAATACACGCCAACACAAAGAAACACGCAATACAGACATTACACTGCTGCATTGCTATCCAGCGAGCAATGAAGGCTGGCTCACCCAGCTCCTCTGCCTCCTCCATATTCTCTGTCCACCCCCGCCCTTTTCATTATTATGCTTATAAATGCCACAGGTGAGCACACAGAGAGCAGAACACTCACCTACTGCATTCATTAGCATCTTAATGAATGGGGCAGGGCAGTAGGAGAACATGGAGTTGGAAGGGGAGCTGGGTGAGCCGACTCCCTGTCTCCATTGCACGCTGGATAGTAATGCAGAAGGTAGTTTACAGTGCCAGAACTCTGCATATAATCAACTGATTTAGTAAAGCTGTTTACCTGCACTATAATCCAGTATATTGGAGTGTATTTTTCCTTGTTGGTTTTAATTCCCTACAATTTTTTCCATGGTATTTACTAAGGTTTCCCTACATATTGCACTTTTCCCTACATTCCCTTTTGTTGCACATGCTCTGATCTGTCGTGTTTTCCTCAGCTGAAATCCACCCCATTTTCTGTGGACACCTGAGTAAATATTTTCTGTGACCATGCCCCCTTTTTTTGATGACCACGCCCCTTTTTTGGGTTTTCTCAGTAAAATGGAGAATTGGTCTGTTTTTTTTTCCATTTCTGGCGCAATTGGACAGAATTCTGGTGCAGTGAGACAAAATCTGTCGCAATGAGACAATATGTCGCACAACCCGACAAAACATGTTTACAATAGTAAATCAGGGCCATTGAGTTTAGTGTTGGTAAACAGGGTGTCAGATTCTCTTTAAAAGCTTTCTTTGAAATCATTGGTATATATAGACAAAAGAAGGCAGAGCGCCTCATAGAGTGACACTATATGAAACAAGATGGAATGCCTTTTAAGTAATAATGTGCTCTCCTAACCATGCATACGAAAAAGGTTTTGGCTTTTCAGTCAAACGGCGGATGGAAACATAAATATCTTTGGGAAAGTTGGATATAGAAATTTCCTCTGAAGGGTGGATATGTGAAAAATTAATTTTTTTCTCATATATTTAAGTCACTTATATAGACATTTCTATATTATTATACTTATCTATTAAACTCAAATTGTTTCAAATCATTATACAGTTGTCCCTCAACATACGATGGTAATCCGTTCCAAATGGACCATCATTTGTTGAAACCATCTTATGTTGAGGGATCTGTGCAATGTAAAGTATAGGACAGTGGTCTACAACCTGCGGACCTCCAGATGTTGCAAAACTACAACACCCAGCATGCCCGGACAGCCAACGGCTGTCCGGGCATGCTGGAAGTTGTAGCTTTGCAACATCTGGAGGTCCGCAAGTTGAAGACCACTGGTATAGGAAGTTGTACTCACCTGTCCCCGCTGCTCCGGACCGTCACCGCTGCCCTGGATGTCTCCTTCCATCGCTGTCATTGCGTCCCCGGGGTGTCCCCGATGCTCCGGCAAGGCCTCTGCTTCCCCGGCATCCTCACTCTCCGTAGCTGCTCTCCGTCGCCGCCATCACATTGCTACGCATGCCACTGATATTGGATGACGGGACGGCGTGCGCAGCGGCGTGATGACGATGATGGAAAGTGACTATGATGGAAGGGATCCCGAAGAAGACGCGCCGGAGCCCCGAGGACAGGTGAGTGATCATCACCAGACCACACGGGGCACCGTAAACGGCTATCCGGTGACCGCTGAAGCAGTCTGCGCTGCCGGATAGCCGTTTATGCGATGGCCCCGACATACAAAAGCATCGTATGTTGATGCTGCCTTCAACATGCGATGGCCTCTGAGAGGCCATCGTATGTTGAAATGATCGTACGTCGGGGCCATCGTAGGTCGGGGGGGTCACTGTATTCCTAGTGTGGTGAAGTGAAGACAACTGAACCTTCTCTCTAAACATATCCTTTAAAATAGTAAATACAATAAATTGTCATATTCTCTCTATATACATTTTTTGACAAATATTTACTCAGGTTACATCTGTATTTCATTATTGACTTTTATAAAATAATTAAGCACCATTTCAGTTATCCTATTATTATTTATGTATTTGTAAGCTATAATTTAATAAAATCTATTATATCTGTTCATCTTATTTATTTTTTTACATTTTGGTATTTTACCGTTTATTGTAATAAAGCTATATCATGTATCTCTTTTTGCAGCAATTTTAAACTTTACATTTTTATTTCTATGATCAGTAATATGTTATTGTTTATTTAACATACATTGAAAGATTTGCTCACCTTGTCTTATCGACCATCAGGTGACTTAGGGTTCCAGTAGAAGCTGCAGTCTCAACAGGTTATAAAACGTTTGACCTCAATTGCAAGTCGGCATCAACAGAAGCAACTCATTGAAAAGGTACAAAATGGATTAGGGCAACTATTCTCAATAGCCAATAAGAATAGTTGGCGCGCTCCTCTTTATTGAACATGTGTGTATTTAAGGGCACAGTACTTTAATCTTCTTCAACGGAGAAATTTTTTTGGGATCCAGCACTACTAAAATGCTGGTCTCTATTCAAATTCATTGAATTATGTTAACATATAAGACATCACACCACCGTGCTACACAGAAGTCAGACAGGTTTGTCATGTTTCGAGCGCATGCGCACAAATTTGGCAAGCAGGGTGTGACTGCGCCCTGTTCACATAAAACTATGCCTGCTCCCCCACAAGCCCCACCAACTCGGCAAGCAGGGAATATTGCAAATATTTTCCATTCTTCACCAGGCACACTAATGATAAATCCCCCCATAATAATGTATACTCAGTTGTTTGGTAAAAATTGAGCCAGAATTTGAATGCATTTATTTGAATTTACTCTAAAAACACAGTATGACTGGATACTCCTAACAGTACTTTTCAATCTATGACAAAGAACACATTAAGTCATCTTGCTTGATACATTTGCTCCATGCAGTGTCGCAGAAGGAAATTTGTAGGGAGCGATAATGAGTCTCAGATATTGGCCCCCCACAGTTTTATCCATGGCAATAAGAGTAGATGATTTCAATAAAAAAAAAAAAAAAAAGACTCCGGGAATTCTATTTTAAGGGCAGAAAAGCGAATAGTTAAATATATGGAAGAGATTGCAATAAGCGAACACTTCCACGTTCAATCAAAACATAATACCTTCTTCCTGACTTAATTAGTTCTATTGTTGCTTTTTAATGCTTGGATACCTGAGGATAACACACAAGCAATTTCCAGACTCACCGAGCAAGCAGTCTGCCTACGCTACATTATGCGCTAGAAAAAAAAACATTGATCACATACAGGAGTAAAAAAAAAAAAAATATATATATATATATATATATATATATAGACCCTAGAAACGAGGACAGATGCCGAAATATCAGTTGTATTTGCATAATATTTCAGAATTATATTAAAAAATTTCCAGAAATTTTTAAAATGAACAACAGAAACGAAATCTGTATCTGTCCCAGCTGATGGGCAGTGGTCCTATCATTGGTATAAATCACACTGGCTTTATGTCTCAGTAGGGGGGTAACAATTCGATATTGAGCACAGCATGTAAGCCTTTCGCATGGACCCCTTGGAAGTTAGGAACACGTATCCATATTTTGTCCACAAACCTCATTTCTTTCATATGAGCACGGTGAAAGAATTTGATACAGGAATAGAAGCAAAGTGCTTTGAGTAAATGAAATATTGATCCGTGCTCCCCTGGCCTTGCCTTCACCTTGCTCTCCGGACTGTGAGTTACTGACTTTTCCGTTTTGGATGTAATAGGAATTATTACAAGAGGCCGGTACAAGTAATTACTTGGCATGGAGAAAAGGAGGGTCCATCATATATTTCTGCGCACACGCTATTTTCCATCAGCCCAGCAGTCTCCTTTTTGGCCCTGTCTTTTCCTCCTCTTGATTCAATTCTTTTAACCGTCATTAATCATGGTCTTTGTCAGTGGAAGTTTATCAAAAGTATTAAGTGAACGCGGGTGCATGGCCATCGTGCCGGCTCGAAAGAGACTGAACAGGAAAGCTGCGCATTTCAAAATATGGAAGGTTGCCCCTGTGATATATGGGGGTGTCTCATCCGCAACACAAAGTACTTCGTTTTAGTGATAAATATAGTAGTTGCGGCACTGATAGGATCCATCTTGAGCCCCGCACTATGGACTATTGTTTAAGGTAGACCATGTGTCTCTCAATAGTGAAGGTCAACACTGATAGCAAATATGAGAACAACAGTGATTCATTAAAACCTACTTAATAGGGTTTGTGGCTGACAGCAACATGTGTTCTCCCAGGAAAAAGCTTCCAGCCGGGGTGATTTTTCTTCCGCCTGTTTTTTACACAATGCAGCTGTCACACACCTCTTAGTACAGACGCTGTGTCACAACCAAGGCTGCTCCATTCAAGATATTTACAGTTCAATGGAGCCATCCACAATATTACGATCATATTATTTCCAAAGCAAAATTTATTTTTACTTTAGTAATATCACATCAGAAGTGAGAAGCAGTTAGTAAGTACTATGGCTTATAGAGGGGAGCATTGGGTATAATACTGGCTTCATTGTATCATTCTACTGTGACATCATTATGGAAATGATTCTAGTGCTGTTAATATAGAAAAGAATCACTGTGTTTATTATCTCTGTACTGTGACATCACTGTGTTTATTACCCCTGTACTATGACATCACTGTGTTTATTATCCTTGTACTAAGACATCACTGTGTGTATTATCCCTGTACTGTGACATGGCTGTGTTTATTATTACTGTACTGTGACATCATTGTGTTTATTATCCCTGTACTGTGACATCACTGTTTATTATCCCTGTACTGTGACATCACTGGGTTTATTACCCCTGTACTATGACATCACTGTGTGAATTATCCCTGTACTGTGACAATACTGTGTTTATTATCACTGTACTGTGACATCACTGTGTTTATTATCCCTGTACTGTGACATCACTGGGTTTATTACCCCTGTACTATGACATCACTGTGTGAATTATCCCTGTACTGTGACAATACTGTGTTTATTATCACTGTACTGTGACATCACTCTGTTTATTATCCCTGTACTGTGACATCACTGTGTTTATTATCCCTGTACTGTGACATCACTGTGTTTATCTTCCCTGTACTGTGACATCACTGGGTTTATTACCCCTGTACTATGACATCATTGTGTTTATTATGCTTGTACTATGACATCACTGTGTGTATTATCCCTATACTGTGACATCGCTGTGTTTATTATTACTGTACTGTGACATCATTGTGTTTATTATCCCTGTACTGTGACATCACTGTTTATTATCCCTGTACTGTGACATCACTGGGTTTATTATCCCTGTACTATGACATCACTGTGTTTATTATACCTGTACTATGACATCACTGTGTTTATTATCCCTGTACTGTGATATCACTGTGTATATCATCCCTGTACTGTCACATCACTGTGTATTATCCCTGTACTGTCACATCACTGAGTTTATTACCCCTGTACTATGACATCACTGTGTTTATTATCCTTGTACTATGACATCACTGTGTTTATTATCTCTGTACTGTGACATCACTTTGTTTATTATCCCTGTACTGTGACATCACTGTGTGTATTATCCCTGCACTGTGACATCACTGTGTTCATTATCTCTGTACTGTGACATCACTGTGTGTATGATCCCTGTGCTGTGACATCACAGTGTGTATTAATCCCTATACTGTGACAGTATTGTGTTTATTATCCTTGTACTGTGACATCACTGTTTATTATCCCTGTAATGTGACATCACTGGGTTTATTACCCCTGTACTATGAAATCACTGTGTTTATTATCCTTGTACTATGACATCACTGTGTATTATCTCTGTACTGTGACATCTCTGTGTTTATTATCCCTGTACTGTGACATCACTGTGTGTATTATCCCTGTACTGTGACATCACTGTGTTCATTATCTCTGTACTGTGACATCACTGTGTGTATGATCCCTGTGCTGTAACATCACAGTGTGTATTAATCCCTATACTGTGACAGTATTGTGTTTATTATCCTTGTACTGTGACATCACTGTGTTTATTATCCCTGTACTGTGACATCACTGTGTTTATTATCCCTGTACTGTGACATCACAGTGTATTATCCCTGCACTGTGACATGACTGTGTTTATTATCCCTGTACTGTGACATCACTATGTTTATTATCCCTGTACTGTGACATCACTGTGTTTATTATCCCTGTACTGTGACATCGCTGTGTGTACGGCTGTGTGTATTATCCCTGCACTGTGACATCACTGTGTTTATTATCCCTGTACTGTGACATTACTATGTTTATTATCCCTGTACTGTGACATCACTGTGTTTATTATCCCTGTACTGTGACATCGCTGTGTGTACGGCTGTGTGTATTATCCCTGTACTGTGACATCACAGTGTATATTATCCCTGTACTCTGAGAGCACTGTGTGTAATATCAATGTATTGTGACATCACTGCATTTATTATCTCTGTACTGGGACATCACTGTGTTTATTATCTCTGTACTATGACATCACTGTGTGTATGATCCCTGTACTATGACTTCACATTGTGTACTATACCTGTACTCTCACAGCACTGTGTGTATTATCCCTGTATTGTGACATCACATTGTTTATTATCCCTTTACTGTGACACCAGTGTTTATTATCCCTGTACTTTGACATCACAGTGTGTTTTATCTATGTACTCTGACAGCACTGTATGTAATATCCCTGTATTGTGACATCACTGCATTTATTATCTCTGTACTGTGACATCGCTCTGTTTATTATCTCTGTACGGTGACATCACTGTGTGTATGATCCCTGTACTGTGACTTCACAGTGTGTACTATACCTGTACTCTCACAGCACTGTGTGTATTATCCCTGTATTGTGACATCACAGTGTTTATTTTCTCTGTACTGTGACATCACTATTAATTATCCTTGTACTGTGACATCACTGTGTTTATTATTCCTGTACTGTGACATCACTGTGTTTATTATCTCTGTACTGTGACATCACTGTGTGTATGATCCCTGTACTTTAACATCACAGTGTGTATGATCCCTGTACTGTGACATCACTGTGTGTATTATCCCTGTAATGTGACATCACTGCATTTATTATCCCTGTACTGTGACATCACTGTTTATTATCTCTGTACTGTGACATCACTGTGCTTATCCCTGTAGTGTGATATCACGGTATTTATTATCTCTGTACTGTGACATCACTGTGTGTATTATTCCTGTTCTGCGACATCACTGTGCTTATCCCTGTAGTGTGATATCACGGTATTTATTATCTCTGTATTATGACATCACTGTGTTTATTATCCCTGCACTGACATCACATTCTGGATGTGGCATTAGGGTCGGGAGACCATATGGCGTCACAATGGTTGCTTGCAGTCTTTGAATGGGGAGTTCTTCCTGTGATGATCTTAATTGGCAGACTATGAAATCATTTCTAAACTCTCCCTGCCTGCCTCCAGTGAGGTCAATGGATTTCCCCTGTGCTGATCTGTATTGTCAGTAATGCTGGTTAGTGACCACACAGTGTCTGCTCTCTCTCTAGCCAGAACGAATGAGGGCTTGAGGTGAATGGATTCGCCGCTGTAAAGATCTGTATTGTCAGTAACGGTGATTAGTGTGCACACACAGTCTCTGCTCTCTCAGCAAAACTGGAAATGCCAGTCTTCGGCAATGGCTGCTGAATATATAGGGCTGTGACATCACAGGGCTGGCTGGCTGCTGATAGGCTGCCTACCCGCCTTCCCAGACTTCCTTGCCCCATGTCCTCACACGTGTAGCCGCCATTTTAGCCCCCCCGGCCCGCACAAAATGAATTAAGTGATTCGTTAACAGGAAGTGTGAGGGAATTTGTATTCGTTCAGAATCTAATTTTTCATGAAATTCGGAACGAATTTGACCTTGTCAGCTTTGATTCGCCCATCTCTAATCACTGTGTTTACTGTCTGTGTACTGTGACATCACTGTATATAATATCTCTGTACTGTGACATCACTGTGTTTATTATCCCTGTACTGTGACATCATTGTTTTTATTATCCCTGTACTGTTATATCACTGTGTATAATATCTTTGTACTGTGATATCACTGTGTTTATTACATCTGTACTGTGACATCACTATGTAGTATCCCTGTACTGTGACATTTCTTTGTTTACTATCCCTGCACTGTGACATCACTGTGTATTATGTTTGTATTTTAACCTCTTCTGGACGCCAGGCGTATGCATACGCCCTGCATCCCGAGTCCTTGAGGACGTGGGGCATATGCATACGCCCGTGGGAATTCGGGAATTCCGGTCCCCGCCGCTAGCCGGTTGGGGAACGGACCGGGATGCCTGCTGGAATCATTCAGCTGGCATCTCAGCACACCCCATGTCAGCGATTGCAAAAAATCTCATGTCAATTCAGACATGCGACTTTCTGCTATTCCGGGCTGATCGGGTCTCTGGTGACCCGATCACCCGGAAAATAGGGATGATTGTAGCTGTCAGTGATCATCCAGAGGGATAGGAGTTAGGTTGCAGTGCTGCGATCTCTTCCTATCCCCTGCCATTAGTCAGAAATGAGTTCTGGCCAATGGCAGCGCAGGACAGTGGGTTGCCATGGCAACCCCCCGTTCTGCCCACCCCTGGATGTTGGACAGAACGGGGGAGAAGATGGAGGCCTTTACCTGAGGACCAGATGCGACGGGGCCCGGCGATCATCGGAGACATCAGCGTAGATCATGGTGAAGGTAGGGAAACGATGTGGGGGGGGGGGGCGGGGGAGATTAGGGGCAGTAGGCGATATTTACTGCTGCCCTTCCTAGTGATTGCCAAACTGCAACTCCCAGCATGCCCAGACAGCCTTTGGCTGTCTGGGCATGCTGGGAGTTGCAGTTTGGCAATCACTAGGAAGGGCAGCAGTAAATATCGCCTACTGCCCCTAATCTCCCCCGCCCCCCCCCCCCCCACATCGTTTCCCTACCTTCACCATGATCTACGCTGATGTCTCCGATGATCGCCGGGCCCCGTCGCATGCTGGGAGTTGTAGTTTTGCAACATCTGGAGGGTCACAATTTGGAGACCACTGTTACAGTGGTGCCCAAACGGTAGCCCTCCAGATGTTGCCAAACTACATCTCTTTGCATGCCTTGACTGCCCAGGCATGCTGGGAGTTGTAGTTCTGTAACATTTGACCCTTCAGATTTTGCAGTTTTCATGAAATGTTGCTGGGGACCCCGGGGATCGCTGCTGCAGCGCCCCGCCATCATTACTGCGCAGAGCGAGATCGCTCTGCACGTAATGACAGGCAATACAGGGGCCGGAGCATCGTTACATCACGGCTCCGCCCCTCGTGACGTCACGGCCCGCCCCCGTCAATACAAGTCTATGGGAAGGGGGCGTGGCGGTCGTCACGCCCCCTGCCATAGACTTGCATTAAGGGGACGGGCCGTGATGTCATGAGAGGCGGAGCCATGACATCACGCTGCTCCGGCCCCTGTATCTACCGTCATTACGTGCAGAGCGATCTCGCTCTGCGCAGTAATGATGGCGGGGTGCCGCAGCGGCGATCCCGGGGGTCCCCAGCAGCGGGACCGCAGCGATCTAACATCTTATCCCCTATCCTTTGGATAGGGGATAAGATGCCAGGGGCGGAGTACCCCTTTAAGGTAAAAACGGGCTGCTCCTTAAGGGGTTAAAAAACAGACATCATGCAGTTTTAAAAAGACGTATGTCAATAAAGCTTATTTGAGAGATGGGATATGTATAAAGTGGAAGGAAAATCTCTGTTTATACCATTTTCTTACACCACTACCCAGAAAATAGCCAAGCTTATATAAAATGTATAGAAATCCTTAATTTCAAATGTAGCTAACCACTCTAAGATAGGAGCATCAGTATTTGATAGTGGACCCATGGATCTCACTGCTTGTCAGTCATGCTTACAATAAACTCTCTACTCAACAGGGTTTTCATTTGAATTATTAACCTTCTATAGCTCTATCTATATGCACACTTGTAATTCCATGTCACATGGTCGTCTGCAATTTCCAAATCATAGTTAAAGGGGTACTCCGGTGAAAACCTTTTTTCTTTTAAATCAACTGGTGGCAGAAAGTTAAACATATTTGCAAATTACTTCTATTAAAAAATATTAATCCTTCCAGTACTTATTAGCTGCTGAATCCTACAGAGGAAATTCCTCTCTTTTTGGAACACTGATGACATCACGAACACAGTGCTCTCTGCTACATCTCTGTCCATTTTAGCAACCATGCATAGCAGATGTATAGCAGAAGTATGCTAAGGGCAGCATGGTGGCTCAGTGGTTAGCACTGCTGCCTTGCAGTGCTGGGGACTTGGGTTCAAATCCCACTAAGGCAAACAATAAATAAAGCATTATTATTATTATAATAATGTCAGCAGAGAGAACTGTGCTCGTGATGTCATCAGAGAGCATTCCAAAAAGAAAAGAATTTCCTCTGTAGTATTCAGCAGTTAATAAGTACAGGAAGGATTAAGATTTTTTAATAGAAGTAATTTACAAATATGTTTAACTTTCTGCAACCAGTTGATTTAAAGGAGAAAAGGTTTTCACCAGAGTACTCCTTTAAAGTTTCACTCTTATTTTCTTTTTACTGCTTAAATAAATGCCCAAGCTTTTCAAGTATAAATATGTATTTTCTCAGTACAAAACATAAAAAGCCAAGCTCCAGTGGACCCCCCACTGGACTCCTAATCCTAGAATGACCAGAAGTTTAAGTGAATATGTAACCAGTTCTGCTGAATCTTTTCCCACAAATATGTATATCAGTCTGGTAAATTGTACTGCATTTCAAATGGCAGGTGAGTATATAGGTATATAATTATTGCAGTGTATCTAGGCTATTTTTACATATCATTGACCTATAAGCCATTTTTTTTATTGGTTTTCCATGTAAAGTTTGGAGAAAAGAGTCTTTATATCTTTTTTATGTCATGCACCAAACATGTGCGAAAGTTTGCCTATTTTTCCAATTGTTGTGTTTGTTAGTTTTTTCTAAAAATGCGTGAAACCTCATTCGTACATATGATGGAAACATAAGTTAAAATTCACTATTGTAAGCAGGCAGCATGTAAATTGGTGGATGGACGGAATGTAAGACTGGAGTTTGAGTCCAGGTTTTGGGAGTGACTGACGATTCTGGACAAGTCACTCTGTATGTGTGTGAGTGCTGAACCTGATCTCATAGGTGTGTGAGCAATGACAGTTAACAGAGGAGTTGCTCTGAAGCACGGCCAGTTTATTTCTGATTTGTTGGATACTTAGGATATGTTCACACTGAGGGTTTGGAGAGGAATTTCAGCGAGTAATTCTGCTTGCTTATTCCTCTCCAATTCATTCAGCAATGCCGTACCCCATAGTATATAGTTAACTTTTCTCTGTAGTTAACTTTCCTGTCACAGAATTCCGTTCCGCATGAAGAATGAACATGTTCTTTCTTCATGCGGAATTCGGCTCGTAACTCCATAGAAGTAAATGTAAAAATTTTTGGCAGTCTGCCACGCTTCCGCGCGGAATTTGCGCAAAATTTGCGTGGAATTTGTGCAGAATTCACACATGAATTTGCGCATTTTATTGTGTGTCCTATCCCCTTTCATTTCCGCGTGGAATTCAGCGTGAATTCCGCACGGAATTCCGCGCAAATTCCGCACGAATGCCGTGCAGAAAAAAACATCATTTTGAGCGGATTTAATCAGCGAGAATTCCGCAAACATCTTAACCAGTGTGAACATACCCTATACACTACACCAAAAAGATTGACTTTTTGGACTGAATCTGACAAGTTTTGGGTGAGAAAGTCAGAAGTTTATGTAAAGAACCTAATGTGAAGGACAATACATTAAAGCGGTACTCCGCCCCTTGAAATATTATCACTTATCCAAAGGATAGGGGATAAGGTGTCTGATCATGGGGCTCCCTGCTGCACCCGGCATTTGTTTAGAGCATCGGGTGCAGCGCCGGAGGCTCGTGACGTCACGGCCGCGCCCCGCCTGTCACGCCCACGCCCATTCAATGTAAGTCCATGCCCACTCCCATAGATTTGCATTGAGGGGGCATGGCTGTGACGTCAAGAGCGAGGCGTGACCTTGACGTCAAGAGCCTCCACCCCGCATCGCCAGTCATCCAGCAAGGAGCTCCGTGCACTGGATGTCTGAGGTGCTGCAGCCGAGATCGTGGGGGTCCCCCGCAATCAGACATATTATCCCCTATCCTTTGGATAGGGGATACAATGTCTAGGGGTGGAGTTCCCCTTTAAACCCAAGATTACAGAACTGTAACACCTGTCTATTTGGATCTGTTTGCTTGCTGACAAGACTGTTTAACCCCTTAACAACAATGAACGTAAATGTACATCATGGTGCCGTGGTACTTAACACACCATGACGTACATTTACTCACCGCCATGATGGCGAGCATCGGATCGGTGCTCGCGTCATGTGCGGCAGGTCCCGGCTGCTATCGGCATCCAGGGACCCGCCGGTAACCTTGTACAGACAATAACATAACTTGCGGATGTGCTATACTTATTATCCTGATGCAATCCTACTTTGTACTACAGCCATAAAGTGCATATAGAGTGTGTGTATATATATATATATATATATATATATATATAGTGCATAAAACTGACGCCGTTATGCTTGGTGTCATTCCACTTTGCAGATAATAGTCTTCTGTTCTCTATATTCCACACTGACCTTGGATCAGATTTCTCTGCATAAGCTCGACATCTATTTGTCACAGAAACACAGATAAATCACTTTTAACTTCTGTTGCAGCAATTATCTTTGTGAGGAATCTCTCTTGGTTTACATACCTAGCTAGCTACACGGTACGGGTTCATTTATTCTGAGAGGTAAGGAGCCTGCGCCTGGCATGGCGAGAGGTCAGCATTAATGAAAACATGCCATTATATGTACTAAGAAAGGCTTATCTAAGGGATATCCATTTCCATACAGTCTATGAAACATCCGGAAAAAAAGACCAAAAAACAAGATATTAATTATGATATAATTAGCTAGTAGAAGTTGAAAATGATAATCCTGTTCTGAACTACAATACATATATATATATATATATATATATATATATATATATATTAGGGATGTCGATACCATTTTTTTAAGACCGATACGGTACGAGTACCGATACTTTAATTCTAGTACTCGCCGATACCAAGTACAAGTACTTTTATTTTAAAGGGAATCTGACAGCAGGGTGACCCGGTTTCTGGCGCTGCTTACCTGCTGATATGTGGGTCCTTGTTGTGTACAATGGAGGCGGCTGCTGTAGTATGAGCCAAGATTTCTCTCTTCTCCTTTGGGCAGAACAGGGAATTTGCATTGGCGGCAAGCAGTGGTAGAAACCAGGTCACCTGCTGTAAGATTGCCTTTAATAGTAGGTAGTAGCCCCTAGTAGGTAGTATAGATAAATGCAGACATTAGTAGCAGCCCCCCCTGTAGACCTCAGCCGCACCCCTGTACACCGCAGCCCCCCCCTTGTAGACAGTGCCCTTTTGTAAGCAGCAGTCCCCCCTTGTAGACAGTGCCCCCTTGTAAACAGCAGAAGACCCCCCCCTTGTAGACAGTGCCTCCTTGTAAACACCAGCCCCCCTTGTAGACAGTGCCCCGTTGTAAACAGCAGCAGACCCCCCCTTGTAGGCAGTGCCTCCTTGTAAACAGCAGTAGCCCCCCCTTGTAGACAGTGCCCCTTGTAAACAGCAGCAGCCCTCCCCTTGTAGACAGTGCCCCCTTGTAAAAAGCAGCAGCCCCCCCGCTTGTAGACAGTGCCCCCTTGTAAACAGCAGCAGCCCTCCCCTTGTAGACAGTGCCTCCTTGTAAACAGCAGCAGCCCCCCTTGTAGACAGTGCCCCTTGTGAACAGCAGCCCCCCCCTTGTAAACAGCAGCAGACCCCCCCTTGTAGACAGTGCCCCTTGTAAACAGAAGCCCCCCCCTTGTAGACAGTGCCCCCTTGTAAAAAGCAGCAGCCCCCCCGCTTGTAGACAGTGCCCCCTTGTAAACAGCAGCAGCCCTCCCCTTGTAGACAGTGCCTCCTTGTAAACAGCAGCAGCCCCCCTTGTAGACAGTGCCCCTTGTGAACAGCAGCCCCCCCCCCCCCTTGTAGACAGCAGCAGCCCCCCTTGTAGACAGTGCCCCCTTTCAAAACTACAACACCCAGCATGTTGGAGTTTTGCAACATCTGGAGGTCCGCAGTTTGAAGACCACTGATGAAGGGATTGACAGGCGGTGATGATGAAGGGGGGGGGGGATGATGACGGGGTCTGGATGATTACATGGGGGGATGATGTATTTCCCACCCTAGGCTTATAGTCGAGTCAATAACTTTTCCTGGGTTTTTGGGGTAAAATTAGGGGCCTCGGCTTATATTCGGGTCGAGTATATACGGTACATAAACCCTCACTATCTTATTCACAGCACTTTGTAATTCCACTTTAATATCTACAGTATACTACTACAACAGGACATGCAAGACATAAGGACAGAAAGAGGAGTGTACATTCTGCAAAACATATACATCTTTACATGAACCAATGTGATTGCAAAAAATAAGGTACATTTTGTGTTATTCATTTTAGTATTGTATATATGTAAAGGATGCAAAATAGCTCTCCACCAGAAAGAAAACAGGTTGCTGTCTGCTGCCACCTGTAGGAGGTAGGATGCCAGCAAGTCATACTCGGCCCTTAAAGAGTCTTGAAAAATGACTGGGGAATATTAGCCAAGCCAGAATTTCTCATAAAAGGCAAAGTTACCCATATATAGCTCTATAGCCGTCTGTTTTGAGGGTCTCCTTCCTTGTCAGAACAAAGCAGGTTGCTGGCTGGCTAGGTGAGAGGGCTAGGACATCGTGGAATTAGGGGGGGGGGGGGGGTGGTAGAGAGAGGGGTTAGTATGTCTCATCGAGGAGTCCTCCAGATTGGAAAATGGAGTCTTATATATACAATGGAGGAATTATGACTTGGTTAATACTCTCCAGTCATATTTAAAGGTGGAGAGGTAATTTGCATTGTTTACCCATGGAGCATTGCATGGCTTGTATGCAATTCATTTGGAATGTTTTTAGACCATTTTAGTTTTTTTATGTTGAGGCCTTGTGTTAAAAGAACAAAAATTTAAACTATTCTATGTTCCCCCATTATTCAGCATTCAATACCCCATAGTGGGAATGTAAGAAAATGAATTTTAGAATTTTTTTAAATAAAAACTAACATTTTGCATGGACATGCTTTAAGTATCCAGCCCTGATATTAATCTCTGGGGGCCTCCCATATCTCCATTAAGATGTTTCTACACCTTGATTAGAGTCACCTGAGGTAAATTTTAATGATTGGACAGGATTTGGTAATGCACACCCTATATATAATGTCTCACAGCTTACAATGTATATCAGAGTAAAAACAAAGTGGGGGAAAGAACTGCCTGTAGAGCTCAGAGACAGAATTGTGTAGAGGCACACTTCTCAAGATTACAGTGGCCCCCATAATTCTTAAATGGAAGAAGGTTGGAACAACCAGGACTCTTTCTAGAGCTGGACGAGAACCTAATGGTCACTGTGTCAGAGCTCCAAAGATCTGTGTGAAGATGAGAGAAACTTCCAGAAGATCACCAATCTTTGCCGCACTCCACCAATCTAGGCTTCATTGCAGAATGGCCAGAATTAATCCTTTCCTCAATAAAAGATATATGAAAGCCCATCTGAATTTTGCAACCAAAAAAAGCCCTCTGGTCTGATAAAAGCAAGATTAAAATTTTTGGGCCTCAAAGTATCATGTCTGGAGGAAAGCATGCACTGCTCACCACGTGGATAATACCATCCGAACAGTGAAGCACGGTAGTTGCAGCGTCATGCTGTGGGGCTGTGCACGGACAGGGAGGATGATCCGAGTTGAGGGAATGCTAAATGGAACAAAGCACAGACATATTATTACTATATACCTGATGCAGAGCACTCTGGGCCTCAGAAAGGGCCAAAGGTTAACCTTACCAGAAACCAATGAGCCTACGCACACAGCCAAGGTAACACTGGAGAGGTAAGAATTGCTAAAATAAAACGTATATCTACATTGGGTATGTTTTTGCTCTGTGTCTAATCTGGACAGATTTCAGGTGATCTTCTCGTTCTCTGTGCTGAAAGAAAAGGGACATAATATCAACATTTTTAAATAACAATCCCATAATGTGCCAGATATTTCCTTCTTAAAAGAAAACTAAGCTAATTTACTACCAACATAAAAGTACCCTATAATACCTATAGATCCTTATGACACTGCCTGAATAATAGTAACATTGTTAAATGCCAAAATAAGTGCCATTGAGAACTCAAACTGTGTCAGACACATTAGTGCCTATATATAATAGTAGTACCAACAATTCCAGTACTCATGTACTTGGTCAAAGTGGGATTACCATGACAGCCATAGACCCTAAATGACGCCATTATAATTAAACCAAATAAGACCAAATAAGTTATAGTCCCCATATGCCAACCATACTGTCCATATAATGATGCCAACATTTAGCTGCCAACTGCCAACATTTAGCTATAGTGCCAACTGCTACATTGCTCACTGGTGTGCTGTATCAGAGTGGTCAATTCCATTATATTCCCCCAAAATTATAGGTGCAGAAGGTCTCTCTAAACCATTCCAACTCAGATATGGATTAATATGCACCATCACCAATGCCAAATAGGCATATTTAGGGGGAAGGGGGAGTACTTGACGGCTTTAATTTGATATCTGGAGATGTTTTGAAAGACACACTTGCGTTATGTCTATGATCATTTCAGTGAATTTTTAAATAATAAAAAATGTTATTCCTACAACTATGTGGTTTCTATCTTTTTATTGTAAACTATTTTTGCGGTTGCACATTCCATATCTGACAGGTTACTGTCCATAATACCTACTTGTGAACTCCAACTTCATTTGATCTGAGGGCTCCTGGGTGGATGTGAACTTGGAGCTAGATGTAAAAGAAGGGGCATTATGTTTTAGGAACCAAGTCTTCAAAGAGCCCCTTTCTTGTTGAGAGAATACAGTTAAGTTAACCAGTCCTCTTATGTTTCATATCATCCTGTACAGTGGCTATATTAAGTCACTGCAAAAATGTCATACAGTTCAGTAAGACTATAAAAAGAATCCAGGAATTATACACCGGGTGACTTTCTGTGATGTCCTCAAGGCTTTGTACATGCTTTAATAGTTCAGTCATAAGACTGGGCTCCTTTGATCATTTTCAACATAACGTATCATGGAAAAAATTAAGATACTGAGCCATTCTGAATACTGCCCCGAAAATGCCGTCAAATGGCAAGTGTGTCACAGCCCACAGCAGAGCATCTGTGCAGAACTAAAGGCAACAACTTCCACAAGGCATTTTTCAAAACTCAAGGATTTACAGGGTTTCTGCGCCATTGTTTAGTCTGGACTCTAAAATAAATATAACAATTAAGGCAGAGTTTGTGTACATAGCACTGCAATGACAATATATATATATTTTATTGCATATTTCATTATTTTCATATGCTACAGGCAGAAATCTAAGTCAGTTCAGACAGTCCTGCCCTTTGGGTGCGAGAGGCATATTTTTTTTGAACAGATACACATTTTTGTGTAAAATCTACAGCTTAACAAAAAATACACTAGAAAATGAGATAAAACACATAACCTAGTCTACCTCCCAATGGCTCAAAAGAAGAGTTTCGGTTTGGTCAAGTCAACATTTTGACTTGAATCGAATTGAGATGCTGTGCAAAACCCCTAGAATGTGACCACATTAAAGGGGTACTCCACCCTTAGACATCTTATCCCCTATCCAAAGGATAGGGGATAAGAAGTCTGATCACGGAGGTCCCACCACTGGGGACCCCCGCGATCTCCCTTCTGCACCCAGCTTCCGTTTAGAGTGTCGGATGCAGCACCAGAGCGCCAGAGGCTCGTGACATAACGGCCATGCCCCCTCAATGCAAGTCTAGGGGAAGGGGCGTGGCGGCCATCACGCCCCCTCCCATAGACTTGCATTGAGGGGGCATGGCCGTGATGTCACGAGTGGGGTGTGACCGTGACATCACGAGCCTCCGCCCCGCATCGCCAGTCATCTGGCATAGAATGGAGTGAAGTTTGCTCCATGCACCAGATGTCTGGGGTGCTGCAGCCGAGATCAGTGGCGGGACCCCGCGATCAGACATCTTATCCCCTATCCTTTTCATAGGGGATAAGATGTCTAGGGACGGAGTACCCCTTTAAAACAATTCTGCATAAAAGTGTGGGCCAACACACTTTTCTCAACAGCAATGTTTAAAACTCAACAAGTTATTACAAAAATGTGATTGTTGAGGTTACGGGCAACGGTGACTCAACAACTTAATAGGGGATAGGTTTTGAAGGATTTTTATATTTGCGATTACTTTAATTAAAATTAGTAGGATGGATAAAAGCATCTAAAGGTGACAAATTAGCAAAAATAGAACAGAACGGGTGAGGGGCAAATACTTGCTGTGTATAAAATGTTTTTTTATTTTTTTATAAAACAAAAAGTTGCCATAATGATGTATACATTGGAATGGTCGCAGATAATAATAGGTAAAAATGTATTATTTTGTTTTGACTTTATTCTTGTACAGAGGTACAATAAATATAGGGGCAACAACTATCATATAAGGCACTGTAGCATATTGGTTGCAGTTCTTTCTAGGTGGTATTTAAATGCTCCAGAACACTTCTTAGAACCCTCTCTGAAGTCACTATTACCCTCACAGAGGGCTTTTGGCTAGTACTGTCTTTACACCAATCTGTGGATAATGTTGAATTTATATTGCTCTCCAGCACTTTACACAACTATTCTGTAACTACATTACTTGATTTTCTGTGCAGACACAAATTACTCCCATTCTGGGCCTACCTCCAGGAGCACTCCCTCACCATGCCCTACCTATCACAATTGAGTTGACTACTCCCAGGCATCACAGGCCTTAGGGCATGCAATCTCATGCTACACACATTCAGCAATCCTGGAGCTGGTGACTGGTACTTTCCCTCCTCCACAAAACCATGGCATAACTGGGATATGTATCTACTGCCATCTAACCACTCTGACTCCACCCTAGGCTGACGATTCACAGTAGACTCCGAAGGACTGATCATTTCCAAGCTGACAAATATGTTTAGTTATGCAAGCAGCTCAGTTATGTCCAAGACTATCCCTGCCAGCTGCACTAAGGAATTAAGGATTCCCCCCAGGTCAGCTCATCACTTACCTGTGACTCTCTAGGGTCTTGGCTAGTAATGTCAAATTCACAGATTTTTCTGTGGGTTTCCCCAAAAAGTGTGCCAGATGATTCCCTAAATCCCATTCCTCAGGCCCCCTTTGGCTCCTGGTTCACCAACGCTTCCTGTACAGACAGGTCAAAATGATTTTTCTGGCCAGTTGCAGACTATCAGCACTCCACCACTTGGCACCAAAACACACTGTTTTATCAGCTCCTCTCAAACCCTCCTATTACTACCTTGGTACAATGAACTGGAGTCACAACACTTACAACCTAGTCAATGTCAGACTGTTCCTGGGCACTGACAATGGCGCCTCCTCCTTTTTCTAGATGATGTTGTGATGTCCCAGTACGGGATATAGTCCCGTACAGTACTTTGGCCCTGTCAGGTTAAGTCCCTCTGTGTCCTAGGGGCTGTCCTGCAGTGTCTCCCCCATAGTTATGTGTGTTATGGATAAAGGGGATGCTCCAGTGGAAAACTTTTTTTTTTTTTTTTTTTTATCAACTGGTGCCAGAAAGTTAAACAGATTTGTAAATTACTTCTATTAAAATATCTTAGTCCTTCCAGAACTTATTAGCTGCTGAATACTACAGAAGAAATACTTTTCTTTTTGGAACACAGAGCTCTTTGCTGACATCAAGAGCACAGTGCTCTCTGCTGACATCTCTGCCAATTTTAAGAGGTGTAGGAGAAAGTCCTCATAGCAAACATATGCTGCTTTGGACAGTTCTTAAAATGGACAGAGATGTCAGCAGAGAGCACTGTGTTCCAAAAAGAAAATAATTTCCTCTCTAGTATTCACCAGCTGAAGGATTAAGATTTTTTAATAGATGTACTTTACAAATCTGTTTAACTTTCTGGCACCAGTATATTTAAAAATTAAAAGTTTTCCACTGGAGTATCCCTTTAACAACCTTTGAGTTGGTCACATGATAATGTGTTCACATGATGTGTTTGTTACCCAGAGAGCACCAGCTATCCAGGTGACCTGCAGCTTTACCTACGGGCTTCTGGCTCAGCACCCCTTTATAAGAGGGGCAGCCATTACAATCTCTCTCTTGATCCTGAGGCACAGTAAAGACCTGACATCTCAGAGCTAGTGTCCAGAGCATCTGGAGGCCTCAAGCCTACCTACAGCCAAATGCCAGAAAGTCAAGTCTTCTATGTCTGCTGTCATTACTTACAGTCAAGTCAAGTCTATTATAGTCAGCGTGGCTGTCCTAAAGTCCGTCAAAGTCACTACAAGTCCCAGAAAGTTGTGAGATCCTTTTGTGTTACTGGCCACCTCTCTGGGATCCTGGCCTAGCTGTAAAGACTATTTCCATCTGTTTACCTCAGTAAAGCTACCATTAAACCTAACCTGGTCTTGGACTATTATTGCCCTGCCTAACCTTGGGATAGCGGTACTACCGTTCGGGAGATTACCGGGAAAACCACACCCTGGCCTCACGAACATTTAGGGGTTAATAACACCTTGCCCCTGGGCTACAACATCTGACCCATACACCTCGCCATCGCACCCCGAGACACCACAATAGCACGATGGCACCACCAAACACCACAGTCTGCCAGTCAAATGCAAAACATGCACTCATCACAAAGTATCAAACAATGTAACATGTACATGTATATTATACTTAGAAGGAATATAACTGGCATTAACAATAAAGCAATGCACAGTTTTCTAATCATAGGAGCAGTCTCTCTCCGTGCACGTTCAGGCTTTGATCAGGTTTTGTACAGACTTTTTGATGCAACTTCTGAAGCTAAAATCAAGAGCAAGATTATTTAAAAAAAAGTCAATGTAGTATCCATCCTTTATACTTTCTCTTCTCTAAAGATCAACAGATGGTTTTGACTTCAAAAATTGCAAAAAAATATGATCTAAACCAACATTTCTATAGGCCTCCAAGTGCACTGTGATGCCCACCTGGATAGCAGCTACTTTGACAACTCCTTGCAAAGTAATAATGCAGGGCCGCAGTGTTGGATTTGTAAGCTTTCCCAGTGGGAAACTATGAATATTTATTAGTCCATATAGTAGTTGGCCGGTGGGCCATAGTGGAGCACTTAGGGGGAGATTTATCAAAACCTGTGCAGAGGAAAACTTGTCCAGTTGCCCATAGCTACCAATCAGATCGCTCCTTTCAAATGAAAGGAGCGAGCTGATTGGTTGCTATGGGCAACTGGACAAGTTTTCCTCTGCACAAGTTTTGATAAATCTCCCCCTTAGAGACAGGGTAATGTCCGAGTACACCAACAAACATCATTTGCATATAGCTGTTTATTAATATTTTTTTTAAATGGCACAACTGATCAAGGTAAGGAGGGTAGTATAGTGATCAGTGTTATCAGCGCTATTCCTCATTAATAGCTGGTTAGTATGGTCTAACCTGCTTAAATATTCCTTTTAAAGAGAAACAAAATGAATAGTATCTTTTTTGAGCAGTCCCCTCTTACACTTTTATGTCGGCTGACCATATTTCCTTGAGGCATTGGGATAGCAAAGGCGGGGTGGGGTTATGTTTTATGTAGTTATAAGCCCCTGGGTGGCTTTTGTGCCTATATATATATATATATATATATATATATATGCCTCTGTGTCTCTGTACCCCCATATGTTTGAAGGCAGCAGCTTCAGGCCCCCTCTCCAGACTATATTCCTCTATATATTATACAGTAGTTTGCTGTAGTCTCTTAGCTCTGTGCCCCCACTATCATAGGCCCCCATATAGTAGGTAGGCTGTGATCCTCTATCCACACTGCCTTGCTGCTTCAGTGCTTTAGTGCTCCTCCAAATCAGTAGAGAAGTGGAGCACTACCTACATACATAGCTACCCACTTGGCTACCTACCAACTTATTTACTAATCTACCTATTATCACACCTTGCTACCTACATGTATTTAGTTACCTGCCTTTAGGGTATTTTTTTTTTTTTTGGGGGGGGGGGGGGGGGGGGGGTTATGCCTCTGCATTGCAGTATATAGATGTTTCCAGTGATCTTTTTGTACCTAGGCCTGTAACCATCACAAAAGGGACATCCTCTATGTCTAGAGGAAAGAAGGTTTCACCATCATCACAGATGGGATTCTTTACTGTAAGAGCTGTGAGACTATGAATCACTTTGCCATCACAAAAAAATGGCCAAAGATAGGACTTTGAACTGTTGGAACCCTAGGAGTTTGAAAGGAATTTATTCCCTAATATGGTGCAATTGCCTGATAAGAGTGTTTTACCTTCCTCTGGATCAACACAGAAGATTAAAGGTTGAAATTTCTTGGCCATTGCCTTTTCTCAACCTTTTCAACTATTCACATCATTTTGGATTTACAAATGGAATTCTGGGTCTTGACATAGATAATGGTGTACTGTATTTTAAAGTGAAGACCATTCTTAGTTTAGCTATTGTCCCTATGGTTTTTGTCTACTCCTCCTGCATACCATTGTTTATTCTAGATTTACTCCAGTTTGCCTCATTAAGTATACAAGCTTCTTACTATGACTAAATCTATGGACTAAGCTTATAGAAGGGAAATCTGTGGATGCAGAGACCTATAAAAGTCACTGTCACAGATGGGGTGCAGGCCAGTTTGTTACACATCTGCTAATCTAAACCAAATCACAAACAGGTGCATTAGCTTCCATTGAGTCCTAGCACTGAATGTTCCTGCCAGTCTTAATAACAATGGAAAAGAGGAAGCTGGCAAAGACCTGACAGTAACTGCCAACAAACAGAGCAGAAAGCGTGTGCTGGAGATAAAGAACATCTTCAGGTTTAATCATGTGA
Organism: Hyla sarda; assembly: GCF_029499605.1. Taxonomy (NCBI): domain Eukaryota; kingdom Metazoa; phylum Chordata; class Amphibia; order Anura; family Hylidae; genus Hyla; species Hyla sarda. Next base: position 227,674,306 of record NC_079194.1, on the reverse strand, counting down.
TGTCACAAATCTGTCTTTCTTAAATTATTGAGAGAATGTGCCCTGTAGCAGCAAAGTCAAAGAAGTAACATCCCTCACTGTCTGACTATATACTTGCAAATAAAAGGTTCTGGAAGACCTGGAAGCTACCAGGAGGAATTTATCACTGAGCAATGAATCCGCTCATAGCAAAGGCATTTATAATCCAGGATCTGCTGGAACGTTATCCCCCATTATTGCCCTTTTATCTAGATCTATATATAGTCTACCCATTATATGGCTTTCAAAAGACCATCCTTATAAATATATAGTCATTTAAACTGTTTAGTCCTAATCTCCTTAAGGATGCAGGGCGTACATGTACGCCCTTCTTCCACTCCCTTTCTATAATTTTCAGAACCCGTGGCAAATGCCGTACATCACCGATCGCAGTGATGCCTAGCATTAACTCTTCAGACGTGGCATCTAGAATGTAAAAAAACTACTCCTGGCTTCTAAGCAGAGCTGATCGGGAACACCACGGTGAAACCGCGGAGTCCCAATCAGCTGAGAGAACAGCGAAAGGGTCCTTACTTGTCTCCATGCCATCCGATCGGCGCTCCAATGCTTCAGTCAGCCATGGCAGGCTGGAGCAATAGATCGCCGATAGCACTGATCAATGCTGTGCTATGGCATAGCACTAAACAGTGTATGCAATCTAGGGATTATATGTAATAGTCCCCTATGTGCAGCACTGTCATTTTAATGTTACCAGGGATTTCTTTGGGTGGTATTACCAATTTTTTCTTTACACAAACCACAGATCTGCATCACTGCCATACTGTTCTGATACTGATTGACTTTGCACAATATGCTGCCCAGTATGCTAAACACAATCCCTCATGGATCAGAGAAGGAGAGGACGAGCTAGGGAGTAGTTGGGATATCAGGGAGAAAAAAGTTATGAAATGTGTGAGATGTCCAGTATTTTGGGGAATGTTAAGATAGATAACCATTCAAAATATACGGGATGTCACAAAAGTAGCAGCTGAACACCAGAAACCTATACGATTGGCTTTAAGACACATATACAGCAGTTAAAAAAAGTTGCATACAATTTTAATGGAAAATTGAAATAAAGCATATGGAAGAAAACACATAGTCAAAGTTTTAATCCAGCACCAACAGTCCTTGGTTTTCTACCATTTGTTTATATTCGTTGAAGATGTAAAGTGCCATATTGCTTCATGGTCGCTTACAATTTAGAAGAAACTATATAACTATAACTTCTGCTATATCTGACCTTGCAATAGTTTCTAATGTCTTGCCTGGGCAAGGCATCATGGGATAAGCAGTTACCAGAGCTGCTGCCTGCAGATAGTAACTCTTTTAACAATCCAGATTGCAGACAGAAGCTGAACTATTCAGTCAGAGGTGGCATGGAGGAGAAGAACCCTGTGGGCCAGGTTAGGGGGGATGTCAATGCTAAATCATATATCCTATAATGATATATAATCTAATGTAGTTTTTAAAGCACTCACAAATCAGATTTAAAGTATAATCAAGGGGTTAATTAAAAAGAAATTGAAGATAAAAGTACAAAATAGGTGGTAGAAAAATCTGACAGCTATTCAGTGCTGCTGATAGAAAAGCTGTGCTCTATATGCTGCGGAGGCATTTTCATCCTGTCCTCTTTTGTGTCAGCATGAATGGAATCATTTCAGTCAGGGAAAAAGGTCTCCGTTCTGCTGGAAGTCACGGTGAGTGCAAGAGGATCAGGTTTACATCCTGATGTTTGATTTAGTTCCAAAGAGAACTATCACAGAAAAATACTAAAACTTTGCTTTTATTAGATATGCAATAAAGCCATAACACACCAAGGAGAGAGGTAAGGCACTGTGTAGGACTTGTAGTCCCAAAGTGGGTGCTCAGCTCCAGGAGACTCGACTCAACGTCCCAAGTTCCAAACAGCAAAAAGAAAAATGAAGCGGCACTCCAAGGGATTCAATCCAAAAAGTGGGGTTTTATTCACCCATCAGTACAAGATGCAACGTTTCGATCCACAGTCAGGATCTTTTTCAAGCATAGGGAATCAGTGTGTACAGTATATATAGTAGTGAATCAGTGTATACAGCTACTATATATCTATATATATATATATATTAGCCAGTGATGACATAGCAAGTGATGACATCATTTCATTAGGGGGTGTGTCCACCCATATAAACAATTACTTTCCAACAACCAAAATAATACATAATACACAGTGCAACAGGTTTCATATTCATACCCACATGTGTAAAGTGCATAGTCATCACAGATCAGGATACATATATCACTCTGAATACTTGATCGCTTCTAGAGATGAGCGGATCGAAGCTTCAGAACCCGGATTCGTTACAAATTTCATGGAAAATTCTAATCGCAATGAATGCGAATATCGACGCGATTCTATCACGCAAATCTCCTCATTAAACTCCATTTACTGCAGTCCAGGCTTCAGGGTATCTAAAATGGCGGATCCACATGTCAGTACATTTGGCAAGGAACACTGGGAAGGGAAGTAGGCTGAATGACCCTGAATCACATGCAGGATGCAGCCTGTCACCTCTGTGATGTCACAGCCCTATCTATATATTTGGCAGCCATATTCCAGCTCGTCATATAATTCATTACACTGCAGAGAGATAGGACGGACATCGCTGTGTGTGTTACACAGAAAAGCTTGTTGCAGCAGCGTTCTGTAGGACACAGAGCATAGCATTTTTGCACAGACATAAATTCTTACGGCAGCGATTAACCCCTCAGTCACTGTGAACAGCATTGTATTACAAAGAGGGGCAGAGAGCTGTGTGTTGCCTCAGCTGTAGAAACATTTCAGAGGAGGGAGAAATAATTTTTTAGGGCAAATCTGTGTCTTTCTTCTACAACAACTGGTCTGCTGGTTATACTAGTCTGTAGACATCTGTAATTCTTCTGACTCGCATCAGTTGTCCATAGGGTGGACAAAGATTTAGCATCTACACTGAAACCAGGCAGTTTTCCTTGTATGGAATGCGATAATCATACTATGATGATCAAAGGTGACACATTCACAAATCCAACCACAGAACAGAAATACAAATTTAAATTTCATCTCACATGAAGATCAGATTGTCATTTATGTGTTAATTTGTCTGTGTTTGAAGTTATATGTTGGGGAGACAATGATTCAATGTAGGATATGTCTAAATAATCACAAATCTACTATTAGAACATGGAAAACTGACCTCCCAGTTCCCTGTCATTTTCTTGAATGTAACCATCATGTAGACCAGTTAAAATTCACCATTATGGATCATGTACCAGTTTTGAGAAGAGGAGGCAATAGGAGTAAGGTGTTGAAACAGAAAGAATTGATGTGGATTGACCAGTTGAATATATTAAAACCGGCAGGTTTGAATATATATTTCTCTTTAAAACCTCTTCTTTGAATAGTCGCTTTAACCTAACAGGTATGCTTGATGTGCTACCATTGTATCTCTCAGTATTGGGAGTTGTTTATGTATTTTTATCATTCTTATGGTTTCTTTTCTCTGTATTCTTCACAGATCCTTCCTAAGAGGACCACTCCACATGCCCACACTGCGTCGAACGGAGATTTTTTTCTGGAAATACAGTGACCTTTCTTCATGTCTGTTGCCGACCTGATGCAGTGAAACTGGTGTAGTCCCAATGTATGTGTAGACATAATGTTTTCCTTTTCATTTAATAAAGTCCTGATGGCCTTTTATATAGTATTGTCTATGTTTCTAAGGTGTACCTTAGGTAACAGGGGTAACATTTGTTAATGGTGACAGATTCTGTGGAAGGTGATGTACCTTTCACTTTATTGTTACTAGAACAATAAGTTGAGATAAAGAGAGTGTAGGTCGTGGTTGGTGGCTGGGCGTCCATGAACACACAAATCATAACTCTAATGATGGATGATAATGTGGGTTATGGAGGGTTATATATCCCCCATGAACACATGTACTTATCTTTTATCAGGACATACACCCAGGGTTGATACCTATGGATGCAGTTCCAAATAAATAATAGTGGCCCCCATTTAATATTGCAAACCCGACATGTTTTGTCGGGTTGTGCGCCAGATTCTGTGTCAGAATTTACGCCAGAATTGAAAAAACCCGACTAATTCTCCATTTTGCTAAGAAATCCAGAAAAAGTGGTGTGGCCATTGGGAAAAGGGGGCATGGTCACCAAAAAGGGACGTGTTCCTGACATTTTCACAAAAAGCCAACATATCTACTAAGGTTTTCACAAAAAAATTTGGTGGATTTCAGCTGAGGAAAACCCAACAGATCAGAGCATGTGTAAAAAAAGCAAAATGTAGGGAAAGTGGAAAATGTAGGGAAACATTAGTAAATACAGTGGAATAGAAATTGTATGGAATTAAAACCCACAAAGAAACCTACACAACACTCTTAGTAAATAAGGGTCAGTATATGTTCCCCTCTGTTTTGCCACCTTGTCACTAGTTAAAATACACCGTATTGGTATGACCATTGGTACTGTATTATGAATGATTTAGCGTTACTAATTAAAGTCCATATACAAATTGCCATATTGTTCTGTTTCTTTAACATATTTTTCCCTTTAATGTTCTATTATACTTACCTTTTGGAAATGTCATTCAGATATTCAGGTCCGTAACAGTTCACATGAAGTTTGTTTTGGTCACATGATTAAACACATGAGCGTGATTATGTGAGGGTGGTCACATGAGCATTGCCATGTGACTGGCTTCTTGTATGCTATGCGGGCGCAGGATGGCAGCCGCTCGCTGATGCAAAGCGACTTCCGCTGCTGTGCACAAACACCAGCTACATGACGTATGAACAACGGGGGTAAGTGGAGTCGCCCGTGAATGAAGCGATCAAGTGTTCAGAGTGATATATGTATTTACACATGTGGGTATGAAACTTGTTGCACTGTATATTATGTATTATTTTGGTTGTTTGAAAGTAATTGTTTATATGGGTGGACACACCCCTAATGAAATGATGTAATCACTTGCTACCATATATATATATATATATATATATATACACATATAGATAGTATGCTATAACGAGCATAGTCCCAAGAAGTGGGGATTCTAGCATTTAAGAGTCATATAAGTTAGTCTCCAGTATAGATATGACCACCAGATAGAATTTTTGATGCTATCCCAGAGGATAGGGATAGAAAAGAACGAGTAAGTGACAAGAGAGTGCCCTTCGTGAGAACCTATCACCCATTAATACATAAGATCGATGAAGTGATATGTAGTAATTGGTCCATTTTGTCAAAAGCATATCCAAAAATACAGGAATTCCAATCCCCCCATTGGTGTTCAATAAATGGTTACCCAATTTAAGAGACAAACTCATAAGGGCTGATGTAGGTACATCCAAGAAATCGAGACAAACCTTTTTGGGTACTAGAAAACTAGGGACCTTTCCGTGCATTGTGCGCAATGTAGCACCATTATAAAAGGGAACAAAATAACACATCCACGCTCTGGCAAGGAATTTCACATAAAATGTTTCTATACATGCCTTTCCAAAAATGTTATCTATTTAATCAAATGTCCGTGCAGTCTCCTATACTTTGGGGAGACATCCCAGCGTGTAGGAGACGACACAAACAGACACAAGACCACGATTCAATGTGGTAACCTGATGTTTCCAATCCCTTTTCATTTCAAAGGGAAAGGGCATAACATAGCACAACTCAAATTCCAAGTCATTGACCAAGTAATCCCTCCCAGAAGAGGGGGTGACATAAAATGTTTACTCCATAAAAAAGAGGCCTTCTGGATCCACACGTTAGACACATTGGAACCAAGGGGATTGAATAGAGATTATGAACTCACACAATTTATATAGACATTTGTTCATTATGTGTTCTGAACATTAATAATTTTTTAGTCATTTGTATCCACAGATACCAATGTGAACGAAAGGGATCTGAGAGCAGTCATCCACTATGTTCATTCAAGTTTGACAAGTACCATTGAAAATTATCATGTGTCTTTTTTTTTTTTTTATTATTGTTTTGTTGCTAAGGCTACTAATGATGTCATAATTGTGAGCCTCTGACACCTTAAATACTTGTAAATGATCACTCCAACGCATGCAGTTGAGAAAGGCATTTTGCCGGAATGCGTGCTGCTACATTGTATACGCTGTATATGCACCAAGAGTGAAGTAAAGAGCATCTAAGACTACTTCAAGAGTGCCAGGATTTCATTACTATTTACTACTGTTATTCATCCACGGGCACCGTGATAACGCTGCAGTGCTGACCTATTACCTACTTTTAGATATGACCACCAACTGTGTCTAAAAATCATAGAGAAAACCTAAATACACCGGGGACTAAATAAATAGTTGTAAATATTAGTCCATACTTGTATTCATCCCTCATACTTATTTTGATGATACAGCAAAGGTTCTAACATGTTTCCCTAACCACGATCATCAGGGAACCAGATAAGGTAGTAAGATATTAGGCCTATCTCAGTGAGGGCTAGCAGATGCTTACTTGACAACTTGGTCACCCCAGCTGGACAGAGTCCCAAACCCCCTGTGGCGATATTGGTTGTGCTGTTCGACGGGTCAGTAAGATGCCAGCACAATGGGACCCATAATAGCTAGGATGTGGTGCATGTGTAGTTGGTTTGGGGAGATTTAATGGGAGAAAGCTACCTGCATATATAAAATTGTTCCAGAGTATTATACTGTAGTAAGATCTTTGATATTGCACATATTTAAACAATGCTTTACAATGAGGAGCCACAAAAAGATTAGAACAAAATAACATCAACACTTTTGTGTACATAATATATAGTATCACCTGATATATATATATATATCAGGCTCAGGCAGCTCAACCTGATTTAGGGATCATATCAATATTTTTCCAATAGTTCTAGAATTGAACAGACGAGTACAGGCGTGAGAAATCTGTGCACCCTTACAAAAAAGTGTAACAGATCTTGAAAATATGTGTACACCATTCTCAAGAATGTCCAGCAGATGCTATAATTTATTTAATAGAGATATACATTAAAATATATTAAAATATGTATTGACCCTGTTGGCCAGACAAGGGATCAAATAGACCTGCATCAATTTGTTTGCTTTATAAAATCACTACAATACATAAACACAGTACATATGTTTGTGTGGTGGATAAGGGACACTGTCACGATTCGGCAGGCTGGAGGTGGATCCTCTGTGCCAGAGAGGGATAGGCGTGGACCGTGCTAGTGGACCGGTTCTAAGCTGCTACTGGTTTTCACCAGAGCCCGCCGCAAAGCGGGATGGTCTTGCAGCGGCGGTAGCAACCAGGTCGTATCCACTAGCAACGGCTCAACCTCTCTGACTGCTGAAGATAGGCGCGGTACAAGGGAGTAGACAAGAGCAAGGTCGGACGTAGCAGAAGGTAGGGGCTGGCAGCAAGAATCGTAGTCAAAATGGCAATAGCAGGAGGTCAAGTACACAGTATGGACAAACACAGTAAACGCTTTCTCTAGGCACTAAGGCAACAAGATCCGGCAGGGGAGTGCAGGGGCAGTGATCAGATATAGTCTGGGAGCAGGTGGAAGCCAATTAAGCTAATTGGGCCAGGCACCAATCATTGGTGCACTGGCCCTTTAAGTCTCAGAGAGCTGGCGTGCGCGCGCCCTAGAGAGCGGAGCCGCGCGCGCCAGCACATGACAGCAGGGGACCGGGACGGGTAAGTCACCTGGGATGCTATTCGCGAGCGGGCGCGTCCCGCTGTGCGAATCGCATCCCCGACGGCCAAGACAGTGCAGCGCTCCCGGTCAGCGGGACTGACCGGGGCGCTACGGGGAGAGAGATGCCGTGAGCGCTCCGGGGAGGAGCGGGGATCCGGAGCGCTAGGCGTAACAGTACCCCCCCCCTTAGGTCTCCCCTTTTCTTTGTCCGGTAACTGCCTCCCCTGGGATGAGGACACCGGGAAAGAAAGGAGGGTTTCCTCAACGGCAGGCAGTACAGCAGGAGTGGGAATGGGGAGGGAGGGCAGAGGGCGAAGCCTGGCACGGGGCAGTGTGACACCAGGACGGGGGCCATGAGGAGGCACTGAGGCTTGCCTGACGGGACTGGGAGGGGGGGAGAGGCACTTCCTATGGCAGGCAGAGTCCCAGTTCTTGATCTCCCCGGTGGTCCAATCAAGGGTGGGAGAATGAAGCCGGAGCCATGGCAGACCGAGGAGGACCTCAGAGGTACAGTTGGGAAGGACGAAGAACTCAATGACTTCATGATGGGGTCCTATACACATCAGGAGGGGTTCTGTGCGGTAACGCACGGTGCAATCCAACCTGACTCCGTTGACCGCGGAAATGTAGAGCGGCTTGACGAGACGGGTCACCGGGATGCGGAATTTATTCACCAAGGAATCCAGAATAAAATTCCCAGAGGCACCAGAGTCCAAGCAGGCCACGGCTGAGAGGGAGGAGTTGGCTGAAGGAGAAATCCGCACGGGCACCGTGAGACGTGTAGAAGCCGACTTTGAATCAAGAGACGCCACACCCACGAGAGCTGGGTGCAAGCGTGCGTTTCCCAGACGTGGAGGACGAATAGGGCAATCCACCAAGAAATGTTCGGTACTGGCACAGTACAGACAAAGATTTTCTTCCCTACGGCGATTCCTCTCTTCCTGGGTCAGGCGAGACCGATCCACTTGCATGGCCTCCTCGGCGGGAGGCCCAGGCGTAGATTGCAACGGAGACTGTGGGAGAGGTGCCCAGAGATCTAAGTCTTTTTCCTGGCGGAGCTCTTGATGTCTCTCAGAAAAACGCATGTCAATGCGGGTGGCCAAATGGATAAGTTCTTGCAGGTTGGCAGGAATCTCTCGTGCGGCCAGCACATCCTTGATGCGACTGGATAGGCCTTTTTTAAAGGTCGCGCAGAGAGCCTCGTTATTCCATGATAATTCGGAAGCAAGAGTACGAAATTGGATGGCGTACTCGCCCACTGAAGAATTACCCTGGGCCAGGTTCAGCAGGGCAGTCTCGGCAGAAGAAGCTCGGGCAGGTTCCTCAAAGACACTTCGAATTTCCGAGAAGAAGGAGTGTACAGAGGCAGTGACGGGGTCATTGCGGTCCCAGAGCGGTGTGGCCCATGACAGAGCTTTCCCAGACAGAAGGCTGACTACGAAAGCCACCTTAGACCTTTCAGTAGGAAACTGGTCCGACATCATCTCCAAGTGCAGGGAACATTGCGAAAGAAAGCCACGGCAAAACTTAGAGTCCCCATCAAATTTGTCCGGCAGGGACAAGCGGAGGCTAGGAGCGGCCACTCGCTGCGGAAGAGGTGCAGGAGCCGGCGGAGGAGATGGTTGTTGCTGCTGTAGCTGTGACTGAAATTGCTGTAGCTGTGACTGAAGCTGCTGTAGCTGCGACTGAAGTTGCTGTGTCATGGTGGTCAAGTACGACAGCTGGTGATCTTGTTGGGCGATCTGTCGGGCTTGCTGGGCGACCAGCGTAGTGAGGTCAGAGACAACAGGCAGGGGAACCTCAGCGGGATCCATGGCCGGATCTACTGTCACGATTCGGCAGGCTGGAGGTGGATCCTCTGTGCCAGAGAGGGATAGGCGTGGACCGTGCTAGTGGACCGGTTCTAAGCTGCTACTGGTTTTCACCAGAGCCCACCGCAAAGCAGGATGGTCTTGCAGCGGCGGTAGCAACCAGGTCGTATCCACTAGCAACGGCTCAACCTCTCTGACTGCTGAAGATAGGCGCGGTACAAGGGAGTAGACAAGAGCAAGGTCGGACGTAGCAGAAGGTCGGGGCTGGCAGCAAGAATCGTAGTCAAAATGGCAATAGCAGGAGGTCAAGTACACAGTATGGACAAACACAGTAAACGCTTTCTCTAGGCACTAAGGCAACAAGATCCGGCAGGGGAGTGCAGGGGCAGTGATCAGATATAGTCTGGGAGCAGGTGGAAGCCAATTAAGCTAATTGGGCCAGGCACCAATCATTGGTGCACTGGCCCTTTAAGTCTCAGAGAGCTGGCGCGCGCGCGCCCTAGAGAGCGGAGCCGCGCGCGCCAGCACATGACAGCAGGGGACCGGGACGGGTAAGTGACCTGGGATGCGATTCGCGAGCGGGCGCGTCCCGCTGTGCGAATCGCATCCCCGACGGCCAAGACAGTGCAGCGCTCCCGGTCAGCGGGACTGACCGGGGCGCTGCGGGGAGAGAGACGCCGTGAGCGCTCCGGGGAGGAGCGGGGACCCGGAGCGCTAGGCGTAACAGACACATTTTGATCAAAAAGTACGCTGAGACTTTATTTTTTGGCCAAGAGTGCTACTGTAACCTTTCATTTGTATTTACATAGTACATAAATGTAAACACATATAGAATTCTTGGTCAGGCCAGTTATGTTGATTATAGAGAGACCCTCCTTACACGGTAAGAGATCTAATAAGTACAGAGTATATACACTGCTCAAAATAATAAAGGGAACAGTAAGATAACACATCCTAGATCTGAATGAATGAACAAATCCTATGAAATGCATTTCGTCTTGACATAATTGAATGTGCTGACAACAAAATCACACAAAAATGATCAATGGAAATCAAATGTATCAACCCATGGAGGTCTGGATATGGGGTCACACTCAAAATCAAAGTGGAACACCACACTACAGGCTGATCCAACTTTGATGTAATGTCCTTAAAGGGGTATTCCAGGCAAAAAAATTTTTTATATATCAACTGGCTGCAGAAAGTTAAACAGATTTGTAAATTACTTCTATTAAAAAAATCTTAATCCTTTCAGTACTTATGAGCTTCTGAAGTTAAGGTTGTTCTTTTCTGTCTAAATCCTCTCTGATGACACCTGTCTCAGGAAACGCCCAGTTTAGAAGCAAATCCCCATAGCAAACCTCTTCTAAACTGGGCGTTTCCCGAGACAGGTGTCATCAGAGAGGATTTAGACAGAAAAGAACAACCTTGACTTCAGAAGCTCATAAGTACTGAAAGGATTAAGATTTTTTAATAGAAGTAATTTACAAATCTGTTTAACTTTCTGGAGCCAGTTGATATATATAAAAACGTGTTTGCCTGGAATACCCTTTTAAAACAAGATGAGGCTCAGTATGAGGCTCAGTAGTGTGTGTGGCCTCCACGTGCCCGTACGACCTCCCTACAACACCTGGGGATGCTCCTGATGAGGTGGCGAATGGTCTCCTGAGGGATGTCCTCCCAGACCTGGACTTTAAGCATCCGCCAACTCCTGGACAGACTGTGGTGGATGGAACGAGACATGATGTCCCAGATGTGCTCAATCGGATTCAGGTCTGGGGAACGGGTGGGCCAGTCCATAGCATCAATGCCTTCCTCTTGCAGGAACTGCTGACACACTCCAACCACATGAGGTCTAGCATTGTCCTGCATTAGAAGGAACCCAGGGCCAACCGCACCAGCATATGGTCTCACAAGGGGTCTGAGGATCTCATCTTGGTACCTAATGGCAGTTAGACTACCTCTGGCAAGCACATGAAGGGCTGTGTGGCCCCCCAAAGAAATGCCACCCCACACCATTACTGACCCACCGCCAAACTGGTCATGCTGGAGGATGTTGCAGGCAGCATAACGTTCTTCACGACGTCTCCAGACTCTGTCACGTCTGTCACATGTGCTCAGTGTGAACCTGCTTTCATCTGTGAAGGGCACAGGGCTCCAGTGGCAAATTTGCCAATCTTGGTGTTCTCTGGCAAATGCCAAACGTCCTGCACAGTGTTCGGCTGTAAGCAAAACCCCCACCTGTGGATGTCAGACCCTCATACCACCCTCATGAAGTCTGTTTCTGACCATTTGAGTGGACACATGCACATTTGTGGCCTGCTGGAGGTCATTTTGCCGGGCTCTGGCAGTGCTCCTCCTTGCACAAAGGTGGAGGTAGTGGTCCTGCTGTTAGGTTGTTGCCCTCCTACGGCCTACTCCACCTCTCTTGATGTACTGGCCTTTATCCTGGTAGTGCCTATGCTCTGGACACTACGCTGACAGACACAGCAAACCTTCTTGTCACAGCTCGTATTGATGTGCCATCCTGGAGCTGCACTACCTGAGCCACTTGTGTGGGTTGTAGAGTCCATCTCATGCTACCACTAGAGTGAAAGCACCGCCAGCATTCAAAAGTGACCAAAACATCAGCCAGGAAGCATAGGAACTGAGAAGTGGTCTGTGGTCAGCACCTGCAGAACCACTCCTTTATTGGGGATGTCTTGCTAATTACCTATAATTTCCACCTGTTGTCTGTTCCATTTGCACAACATCATGTGAAATTGATTGTCAATCAGTGTTGCTTCCTGAGTGGACAGTGTGATTTCACAGAAGTGTGATTGACTTGGAGTTACATTGTGTTGTTTAAGTGTTCCCTTTACTTTTTTGAGCAGTGTAGTATGATATACACATATAAGTCCCTATAGTCATTTTTATATTCTAAAAATAAGAACACAGTTAATAATATACCCCTGATTATTGGTAGTTTGCACTCCAGCCATAGAAAAATGTCTCACAAACTTAATGTGAACCCAAAAAGACAAAAACCGGAGTGCATCTAGTAGGGACTGTAAGGACTACAAGATAAGGTAAGGTAGTAAATTGGCTCCTTGCCAAAAGGTGTCATGCTCAGGGCACAACACCTAAGGCTAAGTTTCCACTTTTTTCTGTCAGTTTTTGGAAAACTACCACTGCAGTTTTTGAGGCAAAGTCAGAAGTGGATCCATACGGGAGGAGAAGTGTAAGTCCTTCCTTTTTTATGTCCTATTCCTTTTGGATACACTTCTGGCTTTGGCTCAAAAACTGCAGTGGCAGTTTTCCAAACACTGCCAGAAAAAAACCAAGTGGAAACTTAGCCTAAGAGTGCAAGAAGGGTGTGAATGGTGAGCAGTCTCGTGGTCCCTCTGACTTAAAAGGACTTGGGCCAGTTGTGGCAACCAAACAGTAGACGAATGGATCTCTATCGCGGCGCTTCTCCAAAGCAGAAATGACAATAAATTCTAACGTGAAGATGAAGAATTTATTCAGTGATGTGCTTTGCATGAAAAGCCTTTCTATCCCGAACCGGGCTCTTTGTCAGGCCAGGTTGGTGTAATGATTTATATCCTAGCAGTTGGGTTGGATGTGGTGATATCTTCCTCAATTTGAGAAGTGGAGCATTTGCCCATAGCAGCCGATCAGATTCCAACCTTTGTTTTTTAGAGGTCTTTTTTTTATCTAGTATCTGATTGACTGCAATGGGCAACTGCTCCACTGTTTCTTTGCACAACGTTTGAAAAAGTTGGAAGTTTGGTTCCATTAAAGCTTGTGGTCTACTGGACAATCCTCACATATGCCATAGGCGCCTTCTCATTTTTACCACCATGCCAGGAGGGGAACTGCTGAGGCTTGTCAGTGACCACTGTTAGGACCCGGAAAGCAATTAAAAACCTGAAATTTGTTATGAGCAAAGGCCCCAAAACACGGTGGTGAGAACGACAGAATTAGTCCAGTTCATTAAAATCATTAATAGTCATGAAATGAAAAATCCACCAGAGTCCAAAAGGCTTAATGCCCTATCCATATTAATTAGATGGAAGCAAATCTGAAGTGAAAAGCAACACATGGTCTGCGGAATTAGCAACTGCTCTCTACAGACTACACAGATCTCTATTAAAATTCACTTTAATTAAAATTGATCACGTTAAGAAACTGATGTGGTTAATTAACTGAATTCCTGGACCTCTTCTCATATATTTCACAGGTGCCTTGTACGCCAATGTCCTCTGTGACAGTTAATGCCGCGCCACTCAAGACAAATTTCACGCCTTTAACTCCTTAATGTTCAGGCTTCATATCACGTGAAAACAACCAGTGCACAGTAAAAAAATTAAAATTTAACATGCTCGATACTCCTCGCCCCCATACACATGGTTGACTGGTCGTGCCAACATTGGCAGGTTCAGACAACTTTTCTATTCATGGGGGCCTTTAATTTCTGCTTCTTAAGCCAAACATGCAGATAAAATAAATGTTGGCCCATTGAAGGCCTTCAATTTATTGCCTTAGTTTACTTTTTCCTAAGCTGTCATACACATCAGATAAACCTCTGCCAAATTTGCCAATTTCAGTAGGACTCGCCAACTATCTAATATTCATATGGCAGCTTTCTGACACTTCCCCAATGGCAGATTTCAGAGTCGTCAGCTAGATTTCAACTGTTTATTACACACCTCTTAACTAAAAACACAAGCGTGCTAAGTTAAAGGGGTGCTCCGCCCCTGATCGCCGGGGGAGGGTGGGGGGGATAAGACCGCTAGGACCCCCCTTCCAGCACACCACGCCCCTCCATTCATGTCTGTGGGAGGGGGCGTGATGGCTAGTACTTATATAGTACTCCAATAGACATGAATGGAGGGGATGTAATTGCTGTGATCGCATGGAGCATCTGGCATGGAGCAGAGTTTGCTCCGTGCACCGTATGACTGTGGTGCCGTGCCAGAAATCACGGGGGGTCCCAGCAGCCAGACCACCATGATCAGACATCTTATCCTTTATCCGTTGGATAGAGGATAAGATGTCTAGGGGTGTAGTACCCCTTTAAGGCAACTGTGCACGTGTCTGGGGCGATTAGTCAAGATAGGTTTCAGCTGAACAAGAGTTTTATGGCCAGTTTAAAGTGTCCCTTTAAAGGGGTACTCTAGCCCTAAGACATCTTATCCCCTATCCAAAGGATAGGGGATAAGATGCCTGATTGTGGGGTTCCCACCACTAGGGCCCCCCATAATCTTTCATGCAGCAACCCGTTATCATCAGCCTCCAGAGTGAACATCGCTTCGGGTCTGATGAATAACGATCACAGGGCCGGAGTATCGTGACATCACAGCTCTGCCCCCATGTGGTGTCATGCTCCGCCCCCTCAATGCAAGTCTATGGGGGCATGGCTTGCATTTAGGGGCGGATCCATGACGTCAGGATACTCCGGCCCCGTGATTGTGATTTATCAGACCCAATGTTCGCTCCGGAGGCTGATATCGGGGGAATGCATGAAAAATTGTGGGGGTCCCCAGCCGCGGGACCCCCGCGATCAGGCATCTTATCCCTATCCTTTGGATGGGGGTTAAGATGTCTTAGGGCCGGAGTACCCCTTTAAGCTGGCCTTTTGGCGTCACAAAGACATTGCAAAGTTTTGACTGGGACAAGTGTCCTGAATCCTCAGCAGCTGCAGTGAGCACTTTACCCGGCCGGGCCATCGGACTACAGCCGAATTGACCGGCCGGTCAGTCCTCCCCTGTGTAACAATATAGATTCTATGGACAGGTCCATACGGCTGTTTTATATTTTTTAGGGTAAACATATATCAAAGCAATTTTTATTGTGACTGACTAAATTGTGGGAATTTAGGGTATGTTATCAGGTGCTAGAAAGTTCTTTGACTGAAAAATCATCCCCCACATGTGAATGGGGCTGTACATGCAGCAGGTGTGTAGATTTCAGCAAGCCCCATCCAGAAGAAAGGATAGTTACAGGAATTCCTGCTACAAATCTGAGACGTTTAAATACTGAAGGAAACCAAATGAGTCAAAAGGGGTTATACAGTATGGATATATTCACACGCAGCAGATTTGTGGCTGATAACAAATCTATGATGATTAGAATGTCTGCACCATAAAGGTACAAACAGTAGAGGCCATTCTATGATGGTGAATTGTGGGTGATCTAATACAGAATTATCGTGACCAAAATATACAAAACTCCATGGTGGACAAGTTTCAGAAACACTTTGGGGGAGATTTATCATTGCTTTTAGAGCATTTTTTGTCTATGTTTTGGTGCAGTTCAGGCGCAAGCAGCATATTTAGCGACTTTTATGCGTCTTTTGATATAGACAGTTTCACTTTTTTGCCTACCCGTAGAACTTTTTTTTTTGACCATGCAGTGGTCACGTATTTATCATTTGCGACATAATTTTGTCAAAAGTCGCTATTTTGGGTGCAAAGGTACTTTTTTTTAGGTGCAAAGCTACACCACCTACAGTAGGCATGAGAATCACTTCTACCTTCCGCAAGTCAACCTTTAACCTCTTGTGGACGACAGCGTCCAACTCCCCTTCTATGACACACGCTTAGCGTGTCATAGCTGGGTAGTCCTAGCTGGGTGGTCCTGGTGGCAGATAGCCATCTATCTGCCACCAGGACCCATCTCTAATGCCAGACATCCCCAATCACAATGATGGCCGGATTTAACCCCTTAGACGCCACAATCAAATTTGATTGTAGAGTCTAAAATGCAAGTAAAAATGTCTCAGCAACTCTGTGAAATTAAGTAAAAACACCTAACCATCCAAATTCAGCACCCGGGAAAGTGTCTACTTCCCTCCTTCACAAGTGTCTAGAAAAAGTGTATGTGGTAGAGCTTTTCCCACCACAGCAGAGCTGCGCAAAATTCATCCTCCTGCTGCACCTTCTTGATAAATAAGATGCAAGCTAGTCAAACCCACCACCCAAATAAACGTGGGAAAATAGCTCTACTGTAGACATTCTTTGATAAATCCGGGCCTTTGTGTCTACTGGCTCAATGTCACTTACAGAGCTTATTCCATTATCAGTTACTACTAGTTTTTGACCAGTTTTGACAGGAACTGTTCACTATATGGTTTCTCAATAATAATAAGTCTGATATAATGCTTAATTAAAGGGGTACTCTAAATATATTTTTTTAACTCAACTGGTGCCAAAAAGATAAACAGATTTGTAAATTACTTGTATTAAAAAAATCTTAATCCTTCCAGTACTGGTTAGCTGCTGTATACTACAAAGGAAATTCTTTTCTTTTTGGATTTATTTTCTGTCTATCCACAGTGCTCTCTGCTGACACCTCTGTCCATGTCAGGAACTTTCCAGAGCAGCATATATTTGCTATGGGAATTTTCTACCTGCTCTGGACATTTCCTGACATGGACAGAGGTGTCAGCAGAGAGCACTATGGACAGTGAAAAGAAATCCAAAAAGAAAAGAATTTTCTCTGTAGTATACAGCCACTAATAAGTACTGGAAGGATTAAGATTTTTTAATATAAGTAATTTACAAATCTGTTTAACTTTAGTACCCCTTTAATACGCATATATCACCAACATATTTTACAGCACTATCCAGAGGGTGTCATCTCTCACATCAGTCTGTCTCATTAAAAGCTTTTTATGGCACCTGTAGAAAAGTGAGTATAGTGCTGCGGGCCCAAAAAAAAAAACAACAACATACTTACCTAGCCCTAGTCCCCGGTGCTCCCCCGCATCGTTTGTTTACCTCTGTTTTGTCACTCAGTCTTTTGTCCTCTTCCTGCTTCCGAGATGGGTACACAGTGCAAGACCTTCTAGCTAAACCAAACACTGACTGCACCAGGGGCGGATCCAGAGTCGAGTCTCGGGAGGGGCACTATTAGAGTATTTTGTGTTGGCGGACAGAAAACAAGATGTTGCTCACGGAATTTAAAATATTATTAAATGCATCATACAGTCCTAACCTTGTTTGAAGACTCTTAGGCCACGCTCATATGTCAGAATAATTATCAAATATACCAATTGCCACAGAATGGGAAGTGCTAAAGAGGTTTTTACCATTTAAAACTACAGCTCCCAGTGTGACCTAAGCAGTGGTAAGGGGATGCTGGGAGTTGTTGTTTCACCCATCATTACTGCAGAACTTACAAGTGACTGAATGATATCAGTGACTACAGGTGACGTCTTCTCTATAGTGAGGAGAATACACAATGATATCAGTGACTACAGGTGACGTCTTCGCTATAGTGAGGAGAATACACAATGATATCAGTGACTACAGGTGACGTCTTCTCTATAGTGAGGAGAATACACAATGATATCAGTGACTACAGGTGACGTCTTCTCTATAGTGAGGAGAATACACAATGATATCAGTGACTACAGGTGACGTCTTCTCTATAGTGAGGAGTATACATGCTGATATCAGTGATTACAGGTGACGTCTTCTCTATAGTGAGGAGAATACACAATGATATCAGTGACTACAGGTGACGTCTTCTCTATAGTGAGGAGAATACACAATGATATCAGTGACTACAGGTGACGTCTTCTCTATAGTGAGGAGAATACACAATGATATCAGTGACTACAGGTGATGTCTTCTCTATAGTCTTTCCTTATCTAATTCAGATGGTACATACCGCCAGGAATTGTTCCAGCTATATTTTCTCTCAGCAGAACTTGACGCCCAGATGGTTTCTATGTCAGCGGATTCTGATCCTCTATATGAAAACAATAATTATTATAATACTGCCAGACACTGTATTCTTCTAATACAGTACCGCCACACACCCTCTGAATATAATTCTGACACACTGTACCTCCTGAATATACAACACACTGTACCCTCTGAATATAATACCGCCACACAACGTACCCTCTGTATATAATACTATCACACACTGTACCCTCTGAATATAATACTACCACACACTGCGCCATCTAAATATAATACTACCACACACTGTGACCTCTGAATATAATACTACCACACACTGTGTTCTCTAAATGTAATACTACCACTCACTTCACTCTCTGAATATAATATTATCACACACTGCCCTCTCTGAATATAATACTACCACACACTGCACTCTCTGAATATAATACTACCACACACTGCACTCTCTGAATATAATACTACCACACACTGTACCCTCTGTATATAATACTACCACACACTGCACCCTCTGAATATAATACTACCACACACTGTGTTCTCTAAATTTAATGCTACCAAACACTGAACTCTCTGAATATAAGTTTGCTGTGCATTACACCCTCTGAATAAAATACCCAAATGTTTTGTGGCCCATAAAAAACGTACCACCACAGAAATTCCTCATCATATACACTATACTTCTGAAATGCAGAACACTCTGTGCCTTCACATATAGTAATAATGCCCCATCTTGTGCCCCTACATATAATAATTATGACCCGTCCTGTTCCCCCCACATAATAATAATGTCCTCTGTCCTGTGCCCCTAACATATATTGCACCCTGTGCTGTGCCCTTCACATATAATGCCCCCATTCTTTGCCCCTCACATATAATGCCCCCATCATGCGCCCCTCACATATAATGCCCCCTGTGCTGTGCCCCTCACATATAATGCCCCCTGTGCTGTGCCCCTCACATATAATGCCCCCATCTGTCCCCTCAGGGGGCATTATATGTGAGGGGGACAGCACAGGGGGCATTTTATGTTTAGGGCACATGAAAGGAGCATTATTTGTGAGGGGCACAGAACAGGGGGCATTATATGTGAGGGGCGCATGACAGGGGCATTATATGTGAAGGGCGCATGATGGGGGCATTATATATGAGGGGTGCATGATGAGGGCATTATATGTGAGGGGTGCGTGATGGGGGCATTATATGTGAGGGGTGCATTATGGGGCATTATATGTGATGGGCACAGCACAGGGGGCATTATATGTGTGGGGCAAAGCACGGGGCATTATATGTGTGGGGCACAGCACAGGTGGCATTATATGTGTAGAGCACAGCACAGGGGGCATTATATGAAATAATGCCTCCTGTGCTGTGCCCCTCACATATAATGGCCCCTGTGCTGTGCCCCTCACATATAATGGCCCCTGTGCTGTGCCCCTCACATATAATGGCCCCTGTGCTGTGCCCCACACATATAATTTATATGTGTGGGGCACAGCACAGGGGGCATTATATGTGTGGAGCACAGAACATGGGGCATTATATGAAATAATGCCTCCTGTGCTGTGCCCCTCACATAAAATGCCACCTGTGCCCCACACATATAATTTATATGTGTGGGGCACAGCACAGGGGGCATTATATGCGAGGGGCACAGCACAGGGGGCATTATATGTGTGGAGCACAGCACAGGGGGCATTATATGAAATAATTCATCCTGTGCTGTGCCCCTCACATATAATGCCTCCTGTGCTGTGCCCCTCACATATAATGCCCCCTGTGCCCCACACATATAATTTATATGTGTGGGGCACAGCACAGGGGGCATTATATGCGAGGGGCACAGCACAGGGGGCATTATATGTGTGGAGCACAGCACAGGGGGCATTATATGAAATAATTCCTCCTGTGCTGTGCCCCTCACATATAATGCCTCCTGTGCTGTGCCCCTCACATATAATGCCCCCTGTGCCCCACACATATAATTTATATGTGTGGGGCACAGCACAGGGGGCATTATATGTGAGGGGCACAGCACAGGGGGCATTATATGTGAGGGGCACAGCACAGGAGGCATTATTTCATATAATGCCCCCTTTGCTGTGCCCCACACACATAATTTATATGTGTGGGGCACAGCACAGGGGGCATTATATGCGAGGGACACAGCACAGGGGGCATTATATGTGTGGAGCACAGCACAGGGCATTATATGTGTGGGGCACAGCACAGGTGGCATTATGTGTGTGGGGAACAGCACAGGGGGCATTATATGAAATAATGCCTCCTGTGCTGTGCCCCTCACATATAATGCCCCCTGTGATGTGCCCCTCACATATAATGCCCCCTGTGCACCACACATATAATTTATATGTGTGGGACACAGCACAGGGGGCATTATATGTGAGGGGCACAGCACAGGGGGCATTATATGTGAGGGGCACAGCACAGGAGGCATTATTTCATATAATGCCCCCTGTGCTGTGCCCCACACACATAATTTATATGTGTGGGACACAGCACAGGGGGCATTATTTCATATAATGCCCCGTGTGCTATGCCCCTCACATATAATGCCCCCTGTGCTATGCCCCTCACATATAATGCCCCCTGTGCTGTGCCCCAAACATATAAATTATATGTGTGGGACACAGCACAGGGGGCATTATATGTGAGGGGCACAGCACAGGGGGCATTATATGTGAGGGGCACAGCACAGGGGGGCCCCCTGCCATGTGCTCTTCCCATATAATGCCCTACACATTAAATATTCCCTTTTTCCAAGTTTTTAAATCCCCCTCCCCCTCCTCCTGTATATAATTTCCCCAAATCCCCTGGCCCCTGAGCATACTCTTCACTACTTACAGTATGCGGGCTGCGGGGACAGGATCTCCGGGCGCCGGTGCGATGATGTGACGTCATCGCGCCGGCCTCTAGTGGATCGCGTCCCCGCTGCTCACACACTGTAATCACAGCGTGTGAAAGTTCAGTGAATGGTGGAGCTGGAGCTTACAGCTTCGGCTCCACCATGCAAGGTGGTGGGGCGGGTGCTGCGTGCGGCAATCTCGGGGGGGGGGGCAATTGCCCCCTTGCCCCCCCCTGGATCCGCCACTGGACTGCACGGGTGTCCCATCTTGGCCAGTGACTTGCTAAGTGGGCAACTCCTACACAGGGTGCTCATTTCGGAAGGGGACCCCCATTTTTTTTTTTGCCCAAGCATTATTTACTAAAATAGTCACCAGACTACCCTTTAACCTACCAGTCTTTTAAAGGTGAGGAAACCCCAGCAAAGATGCAGAAAAAATACAAATTCCACACAGATGTGGCCCTTGGTTAGATTTATCCCTTTCACAGTTTTTCATAAAATGATGTCCCTATACCAGGCTAGAGAATCGAGGGGTTGGTGTTCCTCCTTGTGCAGACTGCCAGCTGCCATAAGGAGTTTTGTATTATAGCTGTCGTAAGGAAGGCTTATAGAAGTAAATTCATGCAGGTCACCCATATAATTTTCCGACTATGATGTTTCCGCTGTCATAGATCTACAGATGTGTATGAGCCATGTCAATCAATGGGGGTATAAATTTGTTTTATTGCCGTCCTTGCCCCCTCCCGTATATCTGTCAACAAGAGCCCCTTTGTACAGGAATGTCAGTGTCTGGTGATTAACAATGTAAAATCCATTTAAACCCTGTACAAGGTAGCTTTCATTTTTGCATTCATTCTCCGGAGCCAAGTTATTTCACTAAACAGACTTGAATTGATTTAATTTGTAAGCAAATTTTCATGGATGGTTAATGCGTGGCGCCACAGACATTTCCTGTGCTCCTGCGACAGATCTGTAATTGCACGCATATTTCATAGACCTCGCTTTATGACCCGAAATCTACTACTATGTGTACAGGAGGTGACTTTAATGTACCACACATAGAGAGCGATTACAATTGGTGAGGCTTATATTTTATAGAATAGAACAATACTTCATTGGCATACACAGAAGTAACATGAGGCTTCTGGACACCAATGCAAAATTTAAATAGGATCGTCCACCTAGCATTCACAGTTTATAAGAACAGTGCCTTTTAACGTGCCAGAGAGACCTTTTTGCCCCTTTAGGCACCAAAATCCAGAAGCAACTGCTGCCTCTGCATCACTTTTTGCTATAGCCCTGACATTAAAGTTCTGGTGCTCCAGTGTTTTGAACATTTTGTTCAGAAAACTCGGAGCCGGAAGCCGCGATAGTGACATCACAGTCACGCCCCTTGTGACGTAATGCCACGCCCCCTCCATTCATGTCTATGGGAGTGGGCGTGTTGACCGACACGCCACCTCCCATAGACATGAATGGAGGGGGCATGGTCATGACGTCACGACTACTGCTGCAGGAACCCAGCGTTTGTGTAGAATGCCGGGTGCTGCGAGAGATCCCCAGCTACGGGACCCCCGCGATCAGACATCTTATCCCCTTTAATAAATATAGCATATTTAGCCATTTTTTGCATGTTCTCATGAACAGACACAATTGGTTTGGTATAATATTGTCAGTCAGCCAACGTAATATAATACAGTGTTATGGTATTATTTAGTATGGAAAACCTACTGAATAAACTTTGTAAATCAGAAAAGAACAGAAGGAAAATGTTGCTTTGTTTTATATTACTCGCAGAACCACCTTACAGCTTGTTTGGTCTTCTGTGTGCCCTCAATAACCTTTGGGTCCATCATGTGCCATTTCTAATACTATTATATTCTTATTCGGCAGTAAAACAGTTAGGTCTCCTTTGTAATGCCTGGGTGTAACTGCTATCTCTGTACCCTCCATAGCTATGCATCTGCCTTCTTCTGATGCTTACTGTATACTATTTCTTGTTTATACCTTGTTCTGACTATTGATGTTCTTTTGATGCTAACTAAATCTTGGTTCTATGTCTAGTCTTTCTAGCAATTTTAGGATATAACCTCAGATTATAGTTTCACCCCATTTTTAGTTTAACTACTTTGACTAAGACTTGTAGATATTTGGTTGTGACTGTTCTCACAGCAGTTTACTTGCCACTCACTATGTCTATATACACATTGAGCCCCAAAGCAAGTTTAAAATGTCCCCTCCCCACCACTGAGAGCTCTGTCAGCTGTATTTGCTGTTGTGCCCCGTCAAGAACGTCCGTTAAAGGGGGCGGAACCTTAACATGGAGCTGGATGGCCGCTTAACGAAGCAGCTCTCCACAGCCTTTATCCAGATCTGCCGCTAACAACCTGAAATATCGACCAGGGCAAGACTGACAAGGCTAATCCTAGAGAAACCTCAAGGATGCAGAAGTCCCAGAAAAATCAGCCAGGTATGGCTAAATTCCTCCAAAAAAATCAGCTCCAGAGTCACTGCTTCAAAAATTGAGAGAGCTTCAATTGCCGTACTCGTGGTTGTTCCCATCTGGCTTATCAATAATTAAGGGAGGCCGCCGACTGATGATCCGCACACCAGAGGATTTTGAAAAGTCGTGGGCATTATTGGAGATAGAGCCTTTGGAGATACCTCCTTGGATGCTGGTCCAGTTGAGCCAAAGCCTACCGGCTCTCCCTAAATTGGCCCCTTGGACCACGGTGGAGAGGTCCAAATCACCAAAGGCTCGTAAACAGAACCAGAAGACCTTCCGTAGAGCTGAAGTGCCTCCGAACTGACGGACATTGTGAAGCAGTTGCCCTTTAAACCTTGCAGGCAATGGAGCCTGCTAGACGACGTTTGATTCAGGTGACTATACATTTACCATGAAGTTGACCTTGTTGGATTTGACTTTATTGTTTATTTTCCTGGACAGATCCACTGGCAAGTTCATGCCCATATTATAATTGCCCATTTCTCAGCCATTCCTGATGGGCACAGATCTTAATGTGGTACTCGATCCTTTTTTGGGACCCCTCCACAAGACGTTTAGCGATTTCCTCGGTAGCCCTGCGTACTCTTTGAAACAAGTTAAGACAGCTAGGACTGGTGGACACGTGGCGATCTACCCATCCAGGAGATGGAACTTTTTCTTCAGTTCCACATAATTCAGCACAATGCCTAGATTATGTCTTTTGCCATGAGAGTATCATACAATCACTAGAGTCTTCAGACATAGGCCCTAAAACCCTGTCCAATCATTCTTCCGTATATGCTACGTTTGAACTGAACCATTTACCTAGAAGAGAATGGACATGGAGACTTATTGACACACTATTGACAAGGGAGGAAGACGTAGCTACCCTAACGAACCACTTACAATCATTTTTTGGGACTAATCTAACTCCTGACGTGTTGTGGCCTGTGGTCTGGGAGACACACAAAGCATACATCAGAGGCTTGCTTATTGCTTGAGGCTCTAGAGTAAAAAAAGAACGTAGTAAATGTATTACAGACCTTACGAGAACAACTGAAAGACCTCCTCCACCGAAAGTATACTGCCAATGTGATTAGATTTAAACAGAGACTTTTTATGCACAGAGATAAAGGGGGGGACTGATGTCGGCTATGAAAAAGAAACGTAGGGAAAAACGTTTATCTCTGAAATCTTAGAGGATGGAGATAAACGATGTACTGATACAGCTGGTATAGCCTTGGCGTTTCATGCCTATTATACTTCATTATATAACATCCCGGCCCAATGCCCCCAAACACAAGACTGAAAACAGGCAATCCAAGCATTTCTAGATGCACTTACTCTCTCATGCTTGTCTGTAGAGGAAGGTGTAACATTGCTAGAGCCTTGCACAGAAGATGAAGTACGCAAGGTTTTACTCTCATTTACAGCAGGGAAAAGCCCTGGCCCAGACAGCCTTAGTCTGCCTTATTCCAAAACCTTCTTGCCTGTTCTGCTACCTCGCATCACTCAATGGTGTAATGCACTTCTCTCAGGGTCCCCCCTCCCTCCTCAAGCATTAGAAACCTATATCACAATCTTACCTAAAGAGGAGAAAGATCAGAAACTATGCACCAGCTATCGCCCGATACCCCTTCTGAACCTAGACATTAAGATATGGGCAAAAATTTTAGCCACACGGATTGGGAACTTTATTAAAATCTATGTATCCAGAATATTCACACAATAGTAATTGCTTGCAGTAGAGCTTGTTATTTACTTATTCTTTTTCGATTTACTGAAATTTGTTCCACGGCCCATTGAAACGCTTCTAATTTAATTTAGTTTTAACTAACGTGACCCTGGTGAGTGTTTTGCAAGTGTGAAGTAGGTAAACCATGTCCCACTGGGGAAGAAGAATGTATCTGTATAAAATTCACTCATTTGCTAAGTAGGTTTTTCACTAAACAATTAAAGCATAATATTTTGTATACTAACATGATAACACATGTATGATCTGCATTCATTATTTTACTGAGGGCCGGCATGACAGCGGACTGTGATCAACAGAATTGTCATGTCTTCATCCCTTGATATATTTACAGTAGAAAATATATATATGTAATAAAATCATCTCATAATTTCTAGATTATACTAATCTAGTTTTAAATCTGAGAATGTAAAAATAAAAGAATCCACATTGCTCCAGATTGTACAATTTGCTTAAATTTTGCTTTTTCTTATGGCCTAAAAATTTTAATCACACCCTCTTTTTGTCCTGTTTAGTGCAGTTTTTGGTGCTTTCCCCCCCAAAATGAATAAGACTATGGGGGAGATTTATCAAAACCTGTGCAGAGGAAGAGTGGTGCAGTTGCCCATAGCAACCAATCAGATTGCTTCTTTCATGCAATCTGATTGGTTGCTATGGGCAACTGCACCACTCTTCCTCTGCACAGGTTTTGATATATCTCCCCCTATGTCTCTACTTTCCTTTTTTTTTTTTTTGGCAAAAAAACACTGCAGCCAGATGTTAAGCGGGAGTCACTATGGAAATATAAAAGGCCAAACCCCACTTAGACTCATATGGGAAAACAAAACACCAAGAAAAGCGCATTGTGGTTTTAACACTGACATTTTTTTCTGGCACCCTCCCTTTAAAGGGTACCTCTCATCAAATAAACTTTTGATATATTTTAGATTAATGAATGTTGAATAACTTTCCAATAGCATGTTAATGAAAAATATGCTTCTTTCTATTGTATTTTTCCCGATCAGTCCTGTCATCAAGCATTTCTGACTCATGCTGGAGTCCTAAACACTCAGAGCTGCCAGCCTGCTTTGTTCACAGCCAAACAGGCTGTGAGCAAAGCAGGCTGGCAGCTCTGAGTGTTCTCCTTTGTGAACAAAGCAGACTGGCAGCTTGTAGTGTTTAGGACTCCAGCATGAGTCTGAAATGCTTGCTGCCATGACTGGTAGGGAGACCCCTAGTGGTCAATTCTTTAAAGTGGAAAATTTAATAAAAAGAAGCATATTTTTTAATAACATGCAATTGTAAAGTTATTCTGCATACATTAATCTATAATATATCAAAAGTTTTTTTGATGAGAGGTACCCTTTAACCCCATCCTTCCCAATGTTTCAATAGAAATCATTGAGCTACATGATCCCATGACTTGTATTGACAAAAACACAGCGGATAAAACACCAAGGAAAAAACGCCTAGACTAAAACCCATTATTTTTTTTAATAAACACCATGAAAACTGTACCTTCATAGTGCCAAATTAGGGGGCATTTTTTTTCAGGTTATAAAAAGTAAAAATAAATTGTGTAGAAAAGTAACGTTTTGTGGTATTTTTTTTTTCCCTTGCATTTTTCTCATTTAAAGTCTTACGATACGTTCATCATTTGATTCAAGGATTACTCTTAAAAATTTTAGGGGGAGGGGGGGGGGGGGGGAGAACACCACAAAAACATAAAAAACAAAAACAAACACATTATCCCTAAAGGATGAAAAAGCCATATAGGTATGGGATTTTTAATATTTCCCTACCCAGCTAATATCTGTACAAAGCATTTTGGGAAAAAAAAAAAACAAATAAAGAAAGAAAAAACAATGACGACAAGAGTGTGTTTTTACGGTAAAACTATGTGTCTGACTCTACTCTTATATGTACAAATGACTGACAAAGGGTATAGAGCGTAAGACTATTATGTATATTTGAAGAAGAAACTCCGTCTATACGCAGCCCAGATTGTTACATAGCGACAAAAGCTACTTAACAACCTGTAGTATTAATTTTACATGAAAACACCATCTGCTTGACATAACAATCTAAGCCGGGGATCTTCTATAGTCTGGGTATGTTTAATATGATATCCAGAGGTCAAACAACAGGTTTAATTGCTTGCCCTACTACTTAAAGGGCTTAGACACTGGTGCACAAATATTCACACTGTGGAGTCACATATATATTTAGTTTAAAGCAATAAGTGTCCAACACAACTTGTCCTACACAACTTTTCCCCAAACTATTGTGAATAGCTGTGAGCATGCAGCACCTAGAAAAGATTCTTTATGAGACAATATTTTGTTTCCAAGTATGAACCATAGATTGGGGTTTAATCATATGTTTTCCCTGCAGAATTTTTTTTTGTCACATGGCTTTTTAACGTGAGTCAAAGAAAAAGAACATTTTACAATTCCAGAAACAACAATATGCTAAATATTCATGCTATAAATCATTTATATAGTTGTGGTTTATGGTTATCGGTATAGTTGGCATAGTTTACAGATAAAGCAGAGAAAATGAATATTCAATGCCTTCAAATAGTTATTTTAATGAAATGAATGTTTGTTCGTCACTCTATGCTATAGTATTTGTGTAGTACATGTTCAATTTATCAATGGCAAACCATTATATAGATATGCAGGTAAAGATGAAACCTGCTTCATCTGTATATAGTAACCTAGATTCAAAATGGAAAGGTCTTAAGTGGCCATTGCAGAATCCAGCCTTCATTTTACTGTCGTTTTGTAGCTTAGGGTGTTCTGGTCACACACCTCTTTACATTTTTTTTATACGTCCTCCCGTTCCTGAGATATGAGGGTTTTCAGTTTGTCTGACAATTCAGGAGATCGGTCAGATGGGTGTGAACTAAATATTAATAATAGGAGGGAATATCAGGTGGTGGGCGGGATTATACAGAAAGTGTGAATGTTGTACATTGAGGGGCATGTATGACTAATGCACACCCCCTGACTGTATAATGCTGCCCGTCAACTGATAATCACACTTATTTTTTTAATTAAAGGGGTACTCCGCCCCTAGACATCTTATCCCCTATCCTAAGGATAGGGGATAAGATGTCTGATCACGGGGGTCCTGGCGCTGGGGACCCCCGGGACCTCAGCTGCAGCACCCCGCTGTCATTACTGCACAGATCAAACTCGTCCCCTCCCATAGACTCGCCCCCTCCCATAGACTTACATTGAGGGGGCAGGTCATGACATCACGAGGGGGCAGAGCCATGATGTCACGATGCTCCGGCTCCTGTATCGCCCATCATTACGCACGGAGCAAGTAAGCAAGACAGCGGGGTTTGCAGCCGAGATCCCGGGGGTCCCCAGCAGCGGGACCTCGCGATCAGACATCTTATCCCCTATCCTTTGGATAGGGGATAAGATGTCTAGGGGCGGAATAACCTTTTAAGTTCACACCCATCTACCTGATTTCCTGATTTGTCAGGCAAACTATAAGCCCTCATATCTCAGGTATGGAAGAGTAAATCAAGAAACTGAAAAGGTGTGTGATCAGGATACTCTAAGCTATTTAATGATAATGTATTGTTGTTTTTTTTTTAGTTGGCCACAGGTCCTCTTTAACCTGTTAAGGACCTACCTGTAAGGCCCTTTTCACACTACTGCGGTCGGGACCGATAGGGAGAATAGTGGGAGAAAAAATACAGCTTGCTCCGTCTTATTATCACGCTATTCTCTTTGCCGAAATAGCGTGTTTCGACCACCGCATGATGCGGCGGCCGACACGCCCCCTCAGTACATTTCTATGGCAGAGGCCAAGACTGCCGAATGCAGTGCATTGGCTCATCCATAGAGATGTATTGAGGGGGCGTGTCGATTGCCGCATCATGTGGTTGGACACGCCCCCTGGCCACTGACTGCCGGGGCCACGTACAAGAGATCGCGGGGGGCCCCAGCGGTCAGACCTCCTGCGATCTGAAAGTTATCCCCTATCCCGGAGTACTCCTTTAAGTGGCTTTGAAGCACACAAAGGAGCTGCACTCACTTCAGAGCAGTGAGTTTCAGCAACCCCCCTGTGATTGTGGGGGGTTCCGTGAGCTAAAATGGAGGAGGATCCCCTTACCTGCCTCCTGCTGCCAACACTGCAGTGGCAGTTTTCTAAAAGATGCCAGATGGGCGGATTTTATTGTGAAGTCGCAGCATGTTTCCCGATGCAAGTTTGAATGAGGGCGGGCTCTCCACGACAGATTTTTGGCTGCCGAAAATATGCCGCTGACAGCCCGCCCTCTCAGTAAAAAACTGTCTTTTGACACACTGATTTTTATCTAAAAAACATGCAATTTTCCTTATTGTATGTATTTTTTAAAAACACTTCCCAAACCAGGCTGACAAAATGAATCTGCTCTAAGCCATCCCCACTAACGCAACTAAAAAAAACATAAAAAAATCTAAAAAAGCTTATATACAAACCCCTGTACTTTAAAAGCCATACGTTAAAGACATGCTGATCTGCATGCTGTTTGGGGGCAGTTTATTTTATAACTGCGTGAACATACCACACACGGTTTACCAGTAATTGTTTACCTGTACTTGCACTAGGGTTGCCACCTGGCCGGTATTTTACAAGCACAGACGGTATTTTGGCCACCCTGCCTCTCACCCTGCCGTTGGCTGTCCGGGCATGCTGGGAGTTGTAGTTTTGCAACAGCTGGAGGCACCCCTTGTTGTGAAACACTGACCTATACTATATACTACTATATAGTCCAACATGCTGGGAGTTGTAGTTTTCGTTTAGGGCAGCTGCTGAGCCACAGGATGTTTCAGGGTATGGTGGGAGTTGTAGTTAATAACTCTCTGCAACTCCCTAATTTAAAGGGTATCTCCCACCATCATGTTTTTTTATTTATTTATTTTTTATTTATTTTTTTCTGTCCCTGCCTATTGCCCTTCTATCCCTAACACCCTCCCTGCCTTTATTTTTTTTTTTACTATTTTAAAAATGGCATTTAGTCTGCCTGGTAGTGTGCTCACTACCAGGCAGACTTCCCCAGCAGGCACCAAGTCACTGATGCCTGCTGGGGGGGGCCAACTTCCGCCCTTAGTTCTCCTAACAGGGTGCCTCCAGCTGTTTCACCACTACAACTCCCAGCATGCCCAGACATCTATTGGCTGTCAGGGCATGCTGGGAGTTGTAGTGGTAAAACAACTGGAGGCACCAGGACAGGAGCTTCATGGGGGAAGGAGTGAGCCGGGAGTCAATGCGGGAGGGAAGGGTGCGGGGGAGCCTCTTCCTGCCGCTCGGTGAGTAACACCCAAACACCCCCCCGCCCCCCCCGTACCTTGCAGCAGTGCACCCCCCATCCCCCCCGTAACTTGCAGCAGCGCCCCCCGTACCTTGCAGCAGCGCCCCCCATCCCCCCCGCACCTTGCAGCAGCGCCCCCGTACCTTGCAGCAGCACTCCCCCATGCCCCCCGTACCTTGCAGGAGCAGCCCCCCACCGCGGCCCCCACACCATGCAGCAGGGCCGTCGGCGAGTGCGGGAAGCCGATGCGCAGCCCTGGCTGTTACTGCGCCTGCGCAAAATTTCGACTCATGCCCTGCCGGAATCAGTCGGAATTTTGCAGTCACGTCACTCCGCACTGCATTCGGCCACTTGGAGGGCGCCCCCTAGTGGCCGAATTTCAAATTGCTTTTAAAATGTTTTAAAAGCATTTTTTAAATAAAAGTATATTAGAGATATGTTGTAGTACTTAAGTACTACAACATATCAAAAATAATTTTTCATGACAGTGCCCATTTAATAAAAAAAAGTGATCAAAAAGGTCACATAAAAACTAAAAATGGTACTGTTAAAAAATAAAGATCAGGACGCAAAAAAGGAGCCCCCATAAAGGCCCGTATAAGGAGAAATAAAAAGTTATAGAGGTCAAAATAGGACAAAATTTTCCCCACATACTGTATGTGTATCCTGTGATTTTACACGTATATAATTAATTATGCAAATTAGCATGGCTGGTATTTTTTGGCAGGAAAGGTAGCAACCCTAACTTGCACCTTGACACCATGGAAGCAGATGGCAGTGACCTGCATGCAGCTTGGCAACCCTGTGTACTACCTCCCTTATATTTTAATTTCACATTGTATATATAACTAGGTCTATAAACCACATTTCTTACAGACCATTCCAAACATGTCAAAAACTAATTAAATGAGGCCACAAATGGCATTAAAGGGGTACTCCACTGGAAAAAAAAAATGTAATCAACTGGAGCCAGAAAGTTAAACAGATTTGTGGAATACTTCTTTTAAAAAATCTTAATCCTTTCAGTACTTATCAGCTGCTGCATGCTCCACAGGAAGTTCTTTTCTTTTTGAATTTCCTTTCTGTCTGACCACAGTGCTCTCTGCTGACACCTCTGTCCATGTCAGGAACTGTCCAGAGCAGGAACAAGTCCCCATAGCAAACCTCTCCTGCTCTAGACAGTTCCTGGCATGGACAGAGGTGTCAGCAGAGAGCACTGTGGACCGACAGAAAAGAAATTCAAAAAGAAAAGAACTTCCTGTGGAGCATACAGATGCTGATAAGTACTGGAAGGATTAAGATTTTTTAATAGAAGTAATTTACAAATCTGTTTAACTTTCTGGCACCAGTTGATTTAAAAAAAAAAATAAAAAAAATTCCACCAGAGTACCCCTTTAATTTCCTCCTAATAGCATACTACAGTAATTGGCAGTCATAACCCTAAGTGCCCCGTTACACATTACTCCAGTATTTTCCATGGAGTCAGACAATTGAGAGGATTCCCAATCCATTTGCGGCCAGCCTACAAATGTCAGTCATCTGTGTAAATACGGAGAGCGGTGCTGCAGATGTAAAACGAGCTGGAAAGACAACAAATGAGAGACAACGACTGAAGGGTGTAGAATATGCTTATTGAGATGGAAAACAGGATAGTAAAACATAATGAAAAGAGAGAGCAGTAAGTAGCGGAAAGTCATTTTATAATAACTTGGGCCGTAACAGAAGAGGATTACATCACCAGGAAATGATAGGGAGAGTGCGGTGCAGGAAATGGAGCTGTAATTGGGGAGGAGGTGTAGAGAGTCGTTAGAGGAGAAATTTGGAAGAGGTTGGCTGCTTGGTGCAGTCATTACAGACCTGAGACGGGGGATGGGGGGGAAGGGATGATAGGTTGGAGCAGGTTACAGAACAGACAAGTGAGGCATGAAATGATTGAACAAACCCGGCAACCAGATCAAAACATTGGACCAGAGTCAATTGAGACTTTAACGACCTAGCAGTATATTACAGATGAAGTTATTATAGCGACAATTATGAGTCAGTTTTACTTGCCGGGATGGTTTCTGATAAATTTGCCTCATAGAAACATTTTCAGCGAACTGATAGACATTGCGCTGCTATGAGCGCCACTGTATGAAATGCTCAATATACTTGAGCATGCAATATATATATATATATATATATATATATATATATATACTCCTAAATACATCCTGAGGAAGCTCAACGGAGCGAAACATATGTAGGGGTTCGGCATATGTTCACATGGCAGAATTTCTGCTGCTTCCACTACTTAGAAAGGGATGTGTCCAAAGCAAGCACTGAGCCCACCCCCCACTCACCATGCATTCACTTCCTCCCTGAGTCTGCTGTGCAGTTCTGGGTCTCTTCCTCCAATCACTGGTAGTCCCGTCCTCACTTTCTGAACTTTGTCCCAGCCTTGGCTTCAGCTACGACAAACATTATGCTTCAGCCGGACAGAATTATGTTGTGGATAGTATAAGGGATCCTTATTGGTCTTTTTTTTTATAAGTCATGATTTCTATAAAAAGGATGTAATTTTTTTTTCTCATGAAGTATATTAGAAAGATTAATGTTTTGACAAGATGTACAACACATAAAAAGTTTTTGATTCTGACAGTGTCCATATAAAATAACAACTAGGGGTACTCCGGTGGAAAACACTTTTTTTTTTGTAAATCAACTGGTGCCAGAAAGTTAAACAGATTTGTAAATTACTTCTATTAAAAAATCTTAATCCTTCAAGTACTTATTATCTGCTGAATACTACAGAGGAAATTATTTTCTTTTTGGAACACAGAGCTTTCTGCTGACATCACGAGCACAGTGC
This sequence comes from Hyla sarda, assembly GCF_029499605.1. Taxonomy (NCBI): domain Eukaryota; kingdom Metazoa; phylum Chordata; class Amphibia; order Anura; family Hylidae; genus Hyla; species Hyla sarda. The sequence continues at coordinate 227,640,825 of NC_079194.1, read as the reverse complement.
TCTCTGCTGACATCTCTGTCCATTTTAAGAACTGTCCAGAGTTGATTTAAAAACAAAAAAAAAAGAGTTTTCTACCGGAGTACCCCTTTAAAGAAAATCTGCAACTTTTGGTTAAAACTGAAACTTTATCTATCATTGACTATGTCATATGTCTGGGACTTTAGGTTTAATCTGCAACTTTGCTAATCATTTATTGTTCAGTATGTCTGAGATATTAACCCCTTAAAGAACCAAGACCATTTTTACCTCAAGGACCAGAGCTTTTTTGCACATTTGACCACTGTCACTTTTAGCATTAATAAATCTTGGATGCTTTTACTTATGAATTTGATTCCGAGATAGTTTTTTGTGACATATTCTACTTTAACACAGTGGTAAATTTTTGTCTATACTTGCATCATTTCTTGGTGAAAAATTCCAAAATGTCATGAAAATTTTGAAAATGTAGCTTTTTTCTATCTTTGAAGCTCTCTGCTTGTAATGAAAATAGACATACAAAATAAATTATATATTGATTCACATATACAATATGTCTACTTTATGTTTTCATCATGAAGTTGACATGTTTTTACTTTTGGAAGACATCAGAGGGCTTCAAAGTTCAGCAGCAATTTTCCAATTTTTCACAACATTTTCAACATCAGAATTTTTTTTTTGGACCAGTTCAGTTTTGAAGTGGATTTGAAGGGCCTTCATATTAGAAATACCCCATACATGACCCCATTATAAAAACTGCACCCCTCAAAGTATACAAAATTACATTCAGAAAGTTTGTTAACCCTTTAGGTGTTTCACAGGAATATTAGAAATATTTAGAAAATTCTAAATCTCCATTTTTACACTAACATGTTCTTGTAGACCCAGTTTTTTAATATTTACAAGGGGTAAATTGTGAAAAAGCTCAACTGGTGCCAGAAAGTTAAACATATTTGTAAATTACTTTTATTAAAAAATCTTAATCCTTCCTGTACTTATTCGCTGCTGAATACTACAGAGAAAATTCTTTTCTTTTTGGAATGCTCTCTGATGACATCACGAGCACAGCTCGCTCTGCTGACGTTATTATAATAATAATAAGTCTTTATTTATTGTTGTCCTCAGTGGGATTTGAACCCAAGTGGGATTTGCAAGGCAGCAGTGCTAACCACTGAGCCACCATGCTGCCCTTAGCATACATCTGCTATGCACGGTTGCTAAAATGGACAGCAATGTCAGCAGAGAGCACTGTGCTTGTGATGTCATCAGTGTTCCAAAAGGAAAGGCATTTCCTCTGTAGCATTCAGCAGCTAATAACTACTGGAAGGATTAAGATTGTTTAATAGAAGTAATATACAAATATCTTTAACTTTCTAGCACCAGTTGATTTAAAAGAAGAAAACAATTCAACGGAGTACCCCTTTAACACCCCACAGGTGTTTGACGACTTTTCGGAAAAGTCAGATGTGTAAAAAATATATATTTTTTTTTACTAAAATTCAGTTTTTCCCCAAATTTACAATTTTTACAAGAGGTAATAGGAGAAAATACCCCCCAAAAGTTGTAACCCCATTTCTTATTAGTATGGAAATACTCCATGTGTGGATGTATAGTGCCCTGCGGGTGCACTAGAGGGCTCAGAAGAGAAGAAGTCACATTTAGATTTTTAAAAGCAAATTTTGCTAAAAGGTTTTTTTTTTTTTGGGGGGGGGAGGGGGCATGTTGCATTTAGGAAGCCCCTATGATGCCATAAAAGCAAAAAAAAAACAAAAAAACAACAACATGGCATACTATTTTGGAAACAACACCCCTCAAGGGACGGAACAAGGGACATTTACACCCCACAGGTGTTTGACGACTTTTCACTAAATTCAAATTTTTTCCACTAAAATGCTGGTGTTACCCCAAATTTTTCATTTTCATAAGAGGCAGTAGGAAAAAAAAGCCTCCCAAAAATTTTAACCCCATTTCTTCTGAGTAAGAACATTTCCCATATGTGGATGTAAAGTGCTCTGCAGGCGAACTACAATGCTCAGAAGAGAAGGAGTGCCATTGGGCCTTTGGGGAGAAAATTTGTTTGGAATGGAGGTTGGGGGGCCATGTGCGTTTACAAAGCCCCCATGCTACCAGAACAATGGACCACCCTCCATATGTTTCAGAAACTACACCCTTCACGAAATGTAATAAGGAGTGCAGTGAGCATTTACACCCCACTGGAATTTCATTTTTCATTTTCACGGACCACTGTTCCAAAAATCTGCCAGACACCAGTAGGGTGTAAATGCTTCCCTTGTTACATTCCTTTAGGGGTGTAGTTTCCAAAATGTGGTCACATGTGGGGGAGAGGGGGTCCACTGTTCTGGCACCATGAGGGCTTTGTAAACGCACATGGCCTTCAATCCCAGACACATTCTCTCTCCAAAAGCCCAATGGCGCTCCTTCTCTTCTGAGCCCTGTAGTTCGCCAGCAGAGCACTTTACATACACATATGGGGTATTGATATACTCAGAAGAAATGGTGTTATAAATTATGGGGGGCTTTTTTCCTATTACCCCTTGAAAAATGAAAAATTTGGGATAACACCAGCATTTTAGTGAAAACATTTACATTTTTCATTTTCACGTCCAACTTTAATGAAAATTCTTCAAACACCTGTGGGTGTTATGGCTCACTATACCCCTTGCTATGTTCCATGTGGGGTATAGTTTCCCAAAAGGGGGCACATGTGGGTGTTTTTTTTTTTTTTGCGTTTATGTCAGAATCGCTGTAACAATCGCTGTAGCAAATCACCTAAAAAGTGCATGGTGCTCTCACTTCTGAGCCTTGTTTTGCGCCAGCAGAGCATTTTATCCCCAGTAAAATTTGAGTTTGAGCTGCAGCGGAAAATTTGCTGTATCTCAAACTTGCAGCGAGAAAACCCACGCCCGTGTGAATGTACCATGTACAACTCCCAGCATGCCCTTTGGCTGTCCGTGCATGCTGGGGGTTGTAGTTAGGCAACAGCTGGAGGCACACTGTTTGCAAAACACTGAGAGTTTGTAACTTAACTCAGTGTTTCCCAACCAGCGTGCCTCCAGCTGTTGCAAAACTACAACTCCCAGCATGTATGGTCTTTCAGTGCATGCTGGGAGTTGTAGTTTGCAACAGCTGGAGGTGCACTGGTTGCGAAACACTGAGTTGGGTAAACTGTTTCACAACCAGTGGGCCTACAGATGTTGCAAAACGACAACTCTCGGCATGCACTCTCGAATGGCATGCTGGGACTTGTAGTTATGCAACAGCTGGAGGCCCACTGCTACAACCCCCAGCATGTCCTTTGGCTATATGTGCATGCTGGGGGTTGTAGTTATGCAACTGCTTTAGGCACACTTTTTCATAGAAAAAATGTGCCTCCAGCTGTTGCATAACTACAACCCCCAGCATGCACAAACTACCAAAGGGCATGATGGGAGTTGTAGTTGGGCCTTCTGGTGTTGCATAACAACAACTCCCAGCATGCCCTTTTGTGCATGCTTGCAGTTGTTGCTAAGCAACAACAGGAGGCCGGCCCTACCTCCTGCTACTGTGCTCTGTCCTTCCTGCCTGCCGTCGCTACCGCTGTCTCCGCTCCGGGGGCCCCAATCCCGTCGCCAATGCCAGGGTTTGAGGGCCCCTGCATCAGGTGAGGACTCCCGGCACCCACTTTCACCCTCTGTAATAGGGGCGGAGCAGGTGCCATTAGGGACACCCCTACAGCAGGAGTCCTGATTCGTTGGCCGTTACTTGCCGACGAATCAGGACAATCAGGACAGTGGCACCTCACTCCTGCTACCAAAGAGTGATAGGTGTCGTCTTGGACCCTTTTTTTCCGGGTCACCAGGGATCCGATTGACCCGGAATCGCTGTAAATCGCTGATCTGAATTGATCGGCGATTTGCAGCGATTGCCGACATGGGGGGGTCTCAGGACCCCCCAGGGGTTTGCATGGGGAGCCCGCTGAATGATTTCAGCAGGCATCCCGGTCCGGTCCACGCCCGGTGAGCGGCGGGGACTGGAATTCCCACCGGTGTACAGGTACGTCCTGGGTCCTTAAGTACCAGGACGTCAGGGCGTACCTGTACGCCCTTGGTCCTTAAGTGGTTAAGCTATTAAGGACCCATGACGTATGCGTACGTCATGAGTCCGCTCCCAATCTATAGCGCAGGGCCACGGCGTGGCCCCGCGTCATAGCAGGTCGGGCCCGGCCTCTAACAACGGCCAGGACCCGTGGCTAATAGCGCGCTGCATTGATCACGGTGCCACGCGCTATTAACCCTTGAGACGCGGCGTTCAAAGTTGAACGCTGCATCTAAAGTGAAAGTGAAAGCATTCTGGTTAGCTCAGGGAGCTGTTCGGGATAGCCACGGAGAAATTGCGGCATCCCGAACAGCTTACAAGACAGCCGGAGGATCCCTACCTGCCTTCTCGCTGTCCGTTTGCCGAATGACTGCTCAGTGCCTGAGATCCAGGCATGAGCAGTCAAGCGGCAGAATCATCGATCAGTGGTTTCTTATGAGAAACCCCTCATCAATGTATGAGATCAGTGTGTGCAGTGTTATAGGTCCCTATGGGAGCTATAACACTGCAAAAAAAAAGTTTAAAAAAAAAAGTGAATAAAGATAATTTAACCCCTCCCCTTTTCCCATAAAAAAAATGGTGTAAATAAAAATAAAAAAATATGGTATCGCCGCGTTCGGAAATGTCCGAATTATAAAAATATATCGTTAATTAAACCGCACGGTCAATGACGTACGTGCCAAAGTGCATTTTTTGTCACTTTTTATATCATGAAAAAATGAATAAAAAGCGATAAATATGTCCTATCAATGCAAAAATGGTACCGCTAAAAACTTCAGATCACGGTGCAAAAAATTAGCCCTCATACCGCCACATACACGGAAAAAAAAAAAGTTATAGGGGTCAGAAAATGACAATTTTAAACGTATTAATTTTCCTGCATGTAGTTATGTTTTTTTCCAGAAGTACGACAAAATCAAACCTATATAAGTAGGGTATCATTTTAATCGTATGGACCTACAGAATAAAGATAAGGTGTCATTTCCACCGTAGAAACAGAAGCCCCCAAATCTTACAAAACGGCGGTTTTTTTTTTTCAATTTTGTCTCACAATGATTTTTTTGTACGTTTCGCTGTAGATTTTTGGATAAAATGACTGATGTCATTACAAAGTAGAATTGGTGGTGAAAAAATAAGCCATCATATGGATTTTTAGGTGCAAAATTGAAAGAGTTATGATTTTTTAAAGGCAAGGAGGAAAAAACGAAAATGCAAAAATGGAAAAACCCCGGGTCCTTAAGGGGTTAAAGGGGTTAACCGCCTATCCACAGGATAAGTTCTTAAAGTGGTACTCTGGTTAAAAAAAAGAAAATTTAATATCAACTGGTGCCAGAAAGTTAGACAGATTTGTAAATTACTTCTATTAAAAAAATCTTAATCCTTCCAGTACTTATCAGCTTCTGTATACTACAGAGGATGTTGATTTGTTTTTTTCTGTCTGATCCCAGTGCTCTCAACTGACACCTCTGTGTCAGGAACTGTCCAGAGTAGGAGCAAATCCCCATACAAACCTCTCCTGCTCCAGACAATTCCTGACATGGACAGAGGTGTCAGTAGAGAGCACTGTGGTGAGACTGAAAATAACTACTCAACTTCCTCTGTAGTATACAACAGCTGATAAGTACTGGAAGGATCAAGATTTTTTGATACAACTAATTAACAAATTAGTTTAATTTTCTGGCACTAGTTAATTTAAAAATAATTGCTTTGCACTGGAGTAATCCTTTAAGCGCTAGATAACCCCATTAAGGCTGTTTTAATGCTGACTATACTGCAATTGTACCTGTAAATTTCTATAACAGCAACATTTTTACAGCAAATTTTGAAAATAGTGGTAAAATTGCAGGGTTTTTAGTGGTGGTAACGCTCATTTAATGCTCTGTGTGAATACAGCCTAAAAGGAGGATTCATCAGCATCTTCATTATGTAGGTTTGGTAACGTTATCACTAGTGTTGCTCGCGAATATTCGTAATGCGAATTTTAGCACTATATATTCGCAATAACGAATATTTTTTTTCCTTCACAATACACATCACAGTGATCATCCCTCTCTGCTTCCAGCTTGTGTGGTGTAAAGAAGGCTCTAATACTACTGTGTGAGACTGGCGTACACATTTTCGCATATGTGAAAATTTGCATATGCTAATTTTCGCATATGCTAATTTTCGTATATGCCAATTTTCGTGTATGCTAATTTTTGCATATGCGAAAATATAACGTGAATATTACGAATATGCGAATTTAGCGAATATATGACGAATATGGCCTATGCCGCTCAACACTAGTTCTCACTGGTTGGAGCCATTGGTGCTGTAGTGGTTTCCAAACTTGAGCCTTGGACTTCAGCACCATTTCCAGTTTTCAAAGCCTACTTCCCAGTCACTTTCCATTATCTCGCTGATTTTGTTTGTTTTTTTACCCATTTCAGGTCTGTAGTTTTGTGTGCCAACCAGCATTGTAACATTAAACTACTAGCGGCTGAAATTTATTACAAGCTCTTTCACAGTAAATTCTAGACAGCTGCTAGACATTGATACGTGTGCCATGTCGCACTAAAACACTGCAGGTATTATATCTTCCCAATATCCCTGTGGAGGATGTTTTTAATATATGGCATTCAATGGAACATGGCAACACCTGATGTCTGGTGTTCCTCACGAACATTCGAATTTCAATCGCGATTATAGCATATTCACGAATTTTGCGAATATAGCACTATATATTCGCAATTACGAATATTCGCTTTTTTTTCTTTTCTTTGTTCACAGTACACATCACAGTGATGTCTAGTGGTACGCCCCCCGCACCTGAGAGCTTTGGCTCTCGCTCCCCGCACCTCCAGCTATTGACTTGCCGTCTGCTGTATGGACACTTGGAATAAATCATTGTTTGGCAAATACTTCTCAGTGGGTGAGTGCAGCTTTTTTCAAGTCTTCTGCTTTCCATGTTTTACACATCACAGTGATTACTGCATCCCTCTCTGCTCTTCGCATATGCGCATATTCGCGAATATTGAGCCCTCCCTTCTTTAATGGTATAGGGAACTAATTCGCTAATGCAGTGGTCTCCAACCTGTTGCAAAACTACAACTCCAGCATGCCTGGACAGCCAACGGCTGTCCGGGCATGCTGGGAGTTGTCGTTTTGCAACATCTGGACGTCCGCAGGTTGGAGACCACTGCACTAGCCCATTGGTTCCCTAAACCATTAAAGAAGGGAGGGCTCAATATTCGCAAATATGCACATACCGTATATACCCGAGTATAAGCCGAGTTTTTTAGCACGATTTTTCGTGCTGAAAACACCCCCCTCGGCTTATACTCGAGTGAACTCCCCCACCCGCAGTGGTCTTCAACCTGCGGACCTCCAGAGGTTTCAAAACTACAACTCCCAGCAAGCCCGGCCAGCCATCGGCTGTCCGGGCTTGCTGGGAGTTGTAGTTTTGAAACCTCCGGAGGTCCGCAGGTTGAAGACCACTGCGGCCTTCGACATCATCCAGCCCCCTCTCACCCCCCTTTAGTTCTGTACAGTACTCACCTCCGCTCGGCGCTGGTCCGGTGCTGCAGGGCTGTCCGGTGAGGAGGTGGTCCGGTGGGATAGTGGTTCCGGGCTGCTATCTTCACCGGGGAGGCCTCTTCTAAGCGCTTCGGGCCCGGCCTCAGAATAGTCACGTTGCCTTGACAACGACGCAGAGGTGCGTTCATTGCCAACGTACTTCTGCGTCGTTGTCAACGCAACGCCTCTATTCCGGGCCGGAAGCGCGGAGAAGAGGCGCCCCCGGTGAAGATAGCAGCCCGGACCACCTCCTCACCGGACAGCCCTGCAGGACCGGACCAGCGCCGAGCGGAGGTGAGTACTCAGAACTAAAGGGGGGTGAGAGGGGGCTGGATGATGTCGAAGGCCGCAGTGGTCTTCAACCTGCGGACCTCCGGAGGTTTCAAAACTACAACTCCCAGCAAGCCCGGACAGCCGATGGCTGCCCGGGCTTGCTGGGAGTTGTAGTTTTGAAACCTCTGGAGGTCCGCAGGTTGAAGACCACTGAGGGCGAATGATGACAAGGGGATGATGAAGGGGGGATGTGTGGGATGATAAGGGGATGATGAAGGGGGGATGTGTGGGATAATAAGGGGATGATGAAGGGGGGGATGTGTGGGATGATAAGGGGATGATGAAGGGGGGATGTGTGGGATGATGACAAGGGGATGATGATAAGGATGTTAATGACGGGTCTGGATGATGACAGGGGGGATGATGTATTTCCCACCCTAGGCTTATACTCGAGTCAATAACTTTTCCTGGGATTTTGGGTTGAAATTAGGGGTCTCGGCTTATACTCGGGTCGGCTTATACTCGAGTATATACGGTATATTTTCGCATATATTTTCGCATATGTGCAAAAAAAAAACTGAATAAAACGAATATGCGAGTTTCGCGAATATATGACGAATATTCATCCATATATTCGCGAAATATTTCGAATTCAAATATGGCCTATTCTGCTCATCACTACTGATGTCCAGTAGAAGTCTATGCACACAGTATTAATATTTTTATGCAACTAAGAGGTTGTAGGGTACCATAATGCAGTTGGATGCTTGAGGCCTAAGGCACAGATTTATGTATTTCTATGTACCAATAAGTTCTGTATAATGGAGGTAAGATCCCCTAAAAGTATTGCTTCTACTAAAAAATAGCTCTGTAATATGGTGCTGTATGGAGGCATTATATGGCAGCACACTGAGTGCCCATACTCAAGAAGAATCAGAGAAAACAATGTACAGAGAAACAGGAATTCCATTATCAGTTATGTCTAAATATGACTAAAAGAGTCCAAAGTCTAAAGATCAATTACATTAACATTATCCTAATATCTTTAGAAACCACTAAGCAGCTAGAAGGTAATGTCAAGCCCACCTACAAAGTAAGACTAAAGTATTATATGGCCACTGGCCAAGAAAATTTACTGTTTTAACTTTATGAGTTACCAAAAAGAATTTTATACTCTGCAGCGGCCGAGGACATTAGTGAGGTTGTAGGTAATCTTTTATACAGAGATTAGCGTCCTAAAGGAAAGAAACATATTAATGCCGGTAACTTGTGTAATGCAATAATAATTTTAAGCACTCAGGTTGATGAAGTAAATGTCATCTTCACGTATTAAGCACATTTCCTTTTAAAGGTGCTGCTTGGAAATTGAGAACAAAACTACACATTTCCCCACAGAGTTACAGTAAATCTAAATCAAAATATCTGGACAGACTTTTTACTAAATGTAGGACAATGTGAAGTCAAATTAGACCTTCAGGGGAACCTAAGAATATTGCATTTTTAAAGTTTTTTTTTCCTAATGAATAAGTTAAAAGGAACTACAGAACTCTTTTTTAGACATGCCTATATTTAATAACTGTACTCCCCCCCCCCCCCCAGTATATACTGATTTTTTTTTATGTTTGTGACCCTTCTGTCATTCAATACCCGAGCAAGACCAAGACAAATGGTATGCGAAAGTAGGCACTCGTCTAGGGTGCCTAAGTGTACCTGGGCTAGGGAGCTACTTGCACTGGGGAGACTAGGGTAATTGACCTAGATCCCTGGACTAGTGACTGCTTCTTTCCACTGCAAATATATCCTTAGGAGGTGAATGTAGTAGAAATCTGTAATATAGCAAAGAACTCTTACTTTTGTATGCCACAGGTTTCTTTACCTAGAGCTCTCTAATACTGATGTTTGGAAGTTCAGCATGGCCCCTCATGGAAAAGAACTCTCCAAGGACCCAAAAAAATTGTTGCTCTACATAAAGATGGCCTAGGCTATAAGAAGATTGCCAAAACCCTAAAACTGAGCTGCAGCACAGTCGGCAAAATCATACAGCGGTTTTCCAGGGCAGTCTCTACTTAGAACAGGCCTCGCTATGGTCAACCAAGCTGATTGAATGTAGGTGGTCAGCATCATATCCAGTGGTTGTCTTTGGGAAATAGACATATATATGTACTGCTAGCATTGTTGCAGAGGTTAACATGGTGGGAGGGTCAGACTTTCAGTGCTGAGACCATATGCCACACACTGCATTAAATTGGTCTTCATGACTGTTGTCCCAGAAGAAAGCCTCTTCTAAAGAAGGTGCACAAATAAGCCTGCAAACTGTTTTTTGACGATCAATAGACTAAGAAATTGGATTACTGGAACCATTACATGTCGTCTAATGAAACCAAGGTAAACTTATTTGGTTCAGATGATGTCAAGTGTGTGTCGCAGCAACCAGGTGAGGAGTAAAAAGACAAGTGTGTCTTGTCTACAGTCAAGCATGGTGGTTGGAGTATCATGGTCAGGGCCTGCATGAGCATTGCTGGCACTGGAGAGGCTACAGTTCAACCATGGAGGAAACCATGAATGTTAATTTGTACTGTGACATCCTAAAGCAGAGCATGATCCCCTCTCTACGGAAACTGGGCCGCAAGACAGTATTCCAACATGGTAACAACCCCAAACACACTACTCCAAGACGACCACTGCCTGTGAGGGTAAAGGTGATGTACTGGCCATACCTGTCTTCAGATCTAGACCCTACTGAGCATCTGTGGGCCATCTTCAATTGGAAGATGGGGGAGCACAAGGTCTCTAACATCCACCAGCTCCATCGTCATGGTGGAGTGGAAGAGGACTCTATTGACAACCTGGGAAGCTCTGGTGAACTCTATGCCACAGCGCCTGGAAAATGATGGAGGACACACAAAATATTGACAATTTAGTCCCAATTTGGACATTTCCACCTAGGGGTGTACTTACCTAGGGTCATGAGGGATTGTAAAGTTTTAAGGCCCATATTTGTGTCAGAGCCTGGGTCCACTGGAAGATCACCTGATACTCTAATGGGCCAGTCTGACACTGCCTACTTCATACAACCCTTTAGTGCCTGGTGTGATGTCTAGAATTCCCATAATGCAAATCAAAAGCTCTCTGCATACATTAAACAAGTAGAGAGTTTAGTTAACATAACATAGCAGAATAACAAATGCAGGTCTGGAGAAGAATGAACAACAACTGTAATGCAATATCATTGTTTTCTTCATACTTTCTGTGAAAACCAGAAGACATGTTTATACAAAAGAACCAAGTTAATCCCCTCATCTATCACAGGAAATATTTTGTCTTTGAAATTTGTTAAAGGGGTTATTCAGGAAAAAACTTTTTTTTTTATATCAACTGGCTCCAGAAAGTTAAACAGACTTGTAAATTACTTCTATTAAAAAATCTTAATCCTTTCAATAATTATCAGCTGCTGAAGTTGAGTTGTTGTTTTCTGTCTGGCAACAGTGTTCTCTGCTGACATCTCTGCTTGTCTCGGGAACTGCACATAGTAGAAGAGGTTTGCTATAGGGATTTGCTTCTAAACTGGGTGTTTCCCGAGACAGGTGTCATCAGAGAGCACTTAGACAGAAAAGAACAACTCAACTTTAGAAGTTCATAAGTACTGAAACGGTGAAGATTTTTTAATAGAAGTAATTTATAAATCTGTTTAACTTTCTGGAGCCAGTTGATATATAAAAACATTTTTTTTTCCTGGATAACCCCTTTAATTTTCTTGGAATTGTGCAATTGTTTAGCTGGAATTCTCTCAATGCTTAGGAAGGCAGAAGTAAAAAATATTATTTCAACTGTGTTCAATAGACACAGTTGAGTCAGCGGTAAACAGAAATAATAATAATATATATATATATATATTTATATATATATATATATATATATATATATATATATTTTGTAGTGGTTTTACTCTGGGATCGTCCTTTCCGTAGCCAAAGGACACATTTTTTCCACAATAAACCGGCAAACAGCAAGTCCTTTCTGCAATTTTTGCTCCTCGCCAGGTTTATTAAACAGGTTGCAGGTGTTACGCCGAGCGCTCCGGGTCCCCGCTCCTCCCCGGAGCGCTCGCTTCACTCTCCCCGCTGCAGCGCCCCGGTCACATCCTCTGACCCGGGGCGTTGCGATTCCGCTGCCAGCCGGGATGCGATTCGCGATGCGGGTAGCGCCCGCTCGCGATGCGCACCCCGGCTCCCGTACCTGACTCGCTCTCCGTCTGTTCTGTCCCGGCGCGCGCGGCCCCGCTCCCTAGGGCGCGCGCGCGCCGGGTCTCTGCGATTTAAAGGGCCACTGCGCCGCTGATTGGCGCAGTGGTTCCAATTAGTGTGTTCACCTGTGCACTTCCCTATATCACCTCACTTCCCCTGCACTCCCTTGCCGGATCTTGTTGCCATTGTGCCAGTGAAAGCGTTCCTTGTGTGTTCCTAGCCTGTGTTCCAGACCTTCTGCCGTTGCCCCTGACTACGATCCTTGCTGCCTGCCCCGACCTTCTGCTACGTCCGACCTTGCTTCTGCCTACTCCCTTGTACCGCGCCTATCTTCAGTAGCCAGAGAGGTGAGCCGTTGCTAGTGGATACGACCTGGTCACTACCGCCGCAGCAAGACCATCCCGCTTTGCGGCGGGCTCTGGTGAAAACCAGTAGTGGCTTAGAACCGGTCCACTAGCACGGTCCACGCCAATCCCTCTCTGGCACAGAGGATCCACTACCTGCCAGCCGGCATCGTGACAGTAGATCCGGCCATGGATCCCGCTGAAGTTCCTCTGCCAGTTGTCGCTGACCTCACCACGGTGGTCGCCCAGCAGTCACAACAGATAGCGCAACAAGGCCAACAGCTGTCTCAACTGACCGTTATGCTACAACAGTTACTACCACAGCTTCAGCAGTCATCTCCTCCGCCAGCTCCTGCACCTCCTCCGCAGCGAGTGGCCGCTCCTGGGCTACGCCTATCCTTGCCGGATAAATTTGATGGGGACTCTAAGTTTTGCCGTGGCTTTCTTTCCCAATGTTCCCTGCATCTGGAGATGATGTCGGACCTGTTTCCCACTGAAAGGTCTAAGGTGGCTTTCGTAGTCAGCCTTCTGTCCGGAAAAGCCCTGTCATGGGCCACACCGCTCTGGGACCGCAATGACCCCGTCACTGCCTCTGTACACTCCTTCTTCTCGGAAATCCGAAGTGTCTTTGAGGAACCTGCCCGAGCCTCTTCTGCTGAGACTGCCCTGTTGAACCTGGTCCAGGGTAATTCTTCCGTTGGCGAGTATGCCGTACAATTCCGTACTCTTGCTTCAGAATTGTCCTGGAATAATGAGGCCCTCTGCGCGACCTTCAAAAAAGGCCTATCCAGCAACATTAAAGATGTTCTGGCCGCACGAGAAATTCCTGCTAATCTACATGAACTTATTCACCTAGCCACTCGCATCGACATGCGTTTTTCCGAAAGGCGTCAGGAACTCCGCCAAGATATGGACTCTGTTCGCACGAGGCGTTTCTTCTCCTCGGCTCCTCTCTCCTCTGGTCCCCTGCAATCTGTTCCTGTGCCTCCCGCCGTGGAGGCTATGCAGGTCGACCGGTCTCGTCTGACACCTCAAGAGAGGACACGACGCCGTATGGAGAACCTCTGCCTGTACTGTGCTAGTACCGAACACTTCCTGAGGGATTGTCCTATCCGTCCTCCCCGCCTGGAAAGACGTACGCTGACTCCGCACAAGGGTGAGACAGTCCTTGATGTCTACTCTGCTTCTCCACGTCTTACTGTGCCTGTGCGGATGTCTGCCTCTGCCTTCTCCTTCTCTACTGTGGCCTTCTTGGACTCTGGATCTGCAGGAAATTTTATTTTGGCCTCTCTCGTCAACAGGTTCAACATCCCGGTGACCAGTCTCGCCAGACCCCTCTACATCAATTGTGTAAATAATGAAAGATTGGACTGTACCATACGTTTCCGCACGGAGCCCCTTCTTATGAGCATCGGATCTCATCACGAGAGGATTGAACTTTTGGTCCTCCCCAATTGCACCTCGGAAATTCTCCTTGGACTTCCCTGGCTTCAACTTCATTCCCCAACCCTGGATTGGTCCACTGGGGAGATCAAGAGTTGGGGGTCCTCTTGTTCCAAGAACTGTCTAAAACCGGTTCCCAGTAACCCTTGCCGTAACTCTGTGGTTCCTCCAGTAACCGGTCTCCCTAAGGCCTATATGGACTTCGCGGATGTTTTCTGCAAAAAACAAGCTGAGACTCTACCTCCTCACAGGCCTTATGATTGTCCTATCGACCTCCTCCCGGGCACTACTCCACCCCGGGGCAGAATTTATCCTCTCTCTGCCCCAGAGACTCTTGCCATGTCTGAATACGTCCAGGAGAATCTAAAAAAGGGCTTTATCCGTAAATCCTCCTCTCCTGCCGGAGCCGGATTTTTCTTTGTGTCCAAAAAAGATGGCTCCCTACGTCCTTGCATTGACTACCGCGGTCTTAATAAAATCACGGTTAAGAACCGCTACCCCTTACCCCTCATCTCTGAACTCTTTGATCGCCTCCAAGGTGCCCACATCTTTACTAAATTGGACTTAAGAGGCGCCTATAACCTCATCCGCATCAGAGAGGGGGATGAGTGGAAAACGGCATTTAACACCAGAGATGGACACTTTGAGTATCTGGTCATGCCCTTTGGCCTGTGCAACGCCCCTGCCGTCTTCCAAGACTTTGTCAATGAAATTTTTCGTGATCTGTTATACTCCTGTGTTGTTGTATATCTGGACGATATCCTAATTTTTTCTGCCAATCTAGAAGAACACCGCCAGCATGTCCGTATGGTTCTTCAGAGACTTCGTGACAATCAACTTTATGCCAAAATTGAGAAATGTCTGTTTGAATGCCAATCTCTTCCTTTTCTAGGATATTTGGTCTCTGGCCAGGGACTACAGATGGATCCAGACAAACTCTCTGCCGTCTTAGATTGGCCACGCCCCTCCGGACTCCGTGCTATCCAACGCTTTTTGGGGTTCGCCAATTATTACAGGCAATTTATTCCACATTTTTCTACCATTGTGGCTCCTATCGTGGCTTTAACCAAAAAAAATGCTGATCCCAAGTCCTGGCCTCCTCAAGCAGAAGACGCCTTTAAACGACTCAAGTCTGCCTTTTCTTCGGCTCCCGTCCTCTCCAGACCTGACCCTTCCAAACCCTTCCTATTGGAGGTTGATGCCTCCTCTGTGGGAGCTGGAGCTGTTCTTCTACAAAAAAATTCCTCAGGGCATGCTGTCACTTGTGGTTTTTTCTCTAGGACCTTCTCTCCAGCGGAGAGGAACTACTCCATCGGGGATCGAGAGCTTCTAGCCATTAAATTAGCACTTGAGGAATGGAGGCATCTGCTGGAGGGATCAAGTTTTCCTGTTATTATCTACACCGACCACAAGAACCTCTCCTACCTCCAGTCTGCCCAACGGCTGAATCCTCGCCAGGCCCGGTGGTCTCTGTTCTTTGCCCGATTTAATTTTGAGATTCACTTTCGTCCTGCCGATAAGAACATTAGGGCCGATGCTCTCTCTCGTTCCTCGGATGCCTCAGAAGTTGAACTCTCTCCGCAACACATCATTCCACCTGACTGCCTGATCTCCACTTCTCCTGCCTCCATCAGGCAGACTCCTCCAGGAAAGACCTTTGTTTCTCCACGCCAACGCCTCGGAATCCTCAAATGGGGTCACTCCTCCCATCTCGCAGGTCATGCGGGCATCAAGAAATCTGTGCAACTCATCTCCCGCTTCTATTGGTGGCCGACTCTGGAGACGGATGTTGTGGACTTTGTGCGAGCCTGCACTATCTGTGCCCGGGATAAGACTCCTCGCCAGAAGCCCGCTGGTTTTCTTCATCCTCTGCCTGTCCCCGAACAGCCTTGGTCTCTGATTGGTATGGATTTTATTACTGATTTACCCCCTTCCCGTGGCAACACTGTTATTTGGGTGGTCGTTGATCGATTCTCCAAAATGGCACATTTCATCCCTCTTCCTGGTCTTCCTTCTGCGCCTCAGTTGGCTAAACAATTTTTTGTACACATTTTTCGTCTTCACGGGTTGCCTACGCAGATTGTCTCGGATAGAGGCGTCCAATTCGTGTCTAAATTCTGGAGGGCTCTCTGTAAACAACTCAAGATTAAATTAAATTTTTCTTCTGCATATCATCCCCAGTCCAATGGACAAGTAGAAAGAATTAACCAGATCTTGGGTGATTATTTGCGACATTTTGTTTCCTCCCGCCAGGATGACTGGGCAGATCTCCTCCCATGGGCCGAATTCTCGTATAACTTCAGGGTCTCTGAATCTTCCTCCAAATCCCCATTTTTCGTGGTGTACGGCCGTCACCCTCTTCCCCCCCTCCCTACTCCCTTGCCCTCTGGTCTGCCCGCTGTGGATGAAATTTCTCGTGACCTTTCCATCATATGGAGAGAGACCCAAAATTCTCTCTTACAGGCTTCATCACGCATGAAGAAGTTCGCGGATAAGAAAAGAAGAGCCCCTCCCGTTTTTTCCCCTGGAGACAAGGTATGGCTCTCCGCTAAATATGTCCGCTTCCGTGTCCCTAGCTACAAGTTGGGACCACGCTATCTTGGTCCTTTCAAAATTTTGTGTCAAATTAATCCTGTCTCTTATAAACTTCTTCTTCCTCCTTCTCTTCGTATCCCTAATGCCTTTCACGTCTCTCTTCTCAAACCACTCATCCTCAACCGTTTTTCTCCCAGATCTGTTCCTCCCACTCCTGTTTCCGGCTCCTCGGACGTCTTCTCTGTCAAAGAGATCTTGGCTTCCAAGAAGGTCAGAGGGAAAACTTTTTTTTTGGTGGACTGGGAGGGTTGTGGTCCTGAAGAGAGATCCTGGGAACCTGAGGACAACATCCTAGACAAAAGTCTGCTCCTCAGGTTCTCAGGCTCTAAGAAGAGGGGGAGACCCAAGGGGGGGGGTACTGTTACGCCGAGCGCTCCGGGTCCCCGCTCCTCCCCGGAGCGCTCGCTTCACTCTCCCCGCTGCAGCGCCCCGGTCACATCCTCTGACCCGGGGCGCTGCGATTCCGCTGCCAGCCGGGATGCGATTCGCGATGCGGGTAGCGCCCGCTCGCGATGCGCACCCCGGCTCCCGTACCTGACTCGCTCTCCGTCTGTTCTGTCCCGGCGCGCGCGGCCCCGCTCCCTAGGGCGCGCGCGCGCCGGGTCTCTGCGATTTAAAGGGCCACTGCGCCGCTGATTGGCGCAGTGGTTCCAATTAGTGTGTTCACCTGTGCACTTCCCTATATCACCTCACTTCCCCTGCACTCCCTTGCCGGATCTTGTTGCCATTGTGCCAGTGAAAGCGTTCCTTGTGTGTTCCTAGCCTGTGTTCCAGACCTTCTGCCGTTGCCCCTGACTACGATCCTTGCTGCCTGCCCCGACCTTCTGCTACGTCCGACCTTGCTTCTGCCTACTCCCTTGTACCGCGCCTATCTTCAGCAGCCAGAGAGGTGAGCCGTTGCTAGTGGATACGACCTGGTCACTACCGCCGCAGCAAGACCATCCCGCTTTGCGGCGGGCTCTGGTGAAAACCAGTAGTGGCTTAGAACCGGTCCACTAGCACGGTCCACGCCAATCCCTCTCTGGCACAGAGGATCCACTACCTGCCAGCCGGCATCGTGACAGCAGGATAAACAAAAATAAACAAAACATAAAAACAACACCTAGGCCGTCTGGCCAATTCACTACACATGTAGAATGCCCTGACTTTTAACTGGGGGGCTTTTCCCTGCCAGTTTAAAAACAATAATCCTACATCCTTATAAGATATAGTTCACATTTGAACATAAAGTCCCATTCATACAGCCACCTGCTGTATGTTACCTGAGCCACTGCTCTCTCTCTGGAAGTCCACATTTGTGTCCTCTGCAGCCCTTGCTGTGCCCGCCTGGCAAGGGACACAATGTCTCCCCCTTTAACAGGCATTTCTGTCTAAGGGAGAGCACAGACTATTCCATTTTTCTGCTTTCAGTAGAGACTTCCCCTCTCTACTGCCTCATTGATTAGGCCCCAGGTGGAGGTTTCTCCAGGACCAGGTAGGGAAATACACCCTTTCCTTGCCACACTGTCACATATCCCCCACTCTGCTCAGACCACCGAGGATGAGCACCTGTCTTTAAAAGACAGTGCACACATGACCATGCATCTGTCATCCTCCTCGTTCGACCCAGCTGAAGCTTGTTCACTTTCTTCAAACAGTTGAGGTGGTAGTCCAGTAGAATGGTTGCCTTAGTGACACTTTCCTTTGTGCCCAGGAATACAAAGGGGACCACTTCCTTATCTTGGGAACTCTTCTTATCACTCGCAACTCTAACAACCGCTGACTGGTAGACAATCTTCTTAATGTGCCTTCCTTTCTTCGCAATGACTTTTCCCCCCAGATTACCTCCTAACCAAACTCCAGGTAACTTTTTGCCGTCTACACAGCATCTTGGTTATCACCAGACACATGACATGTTCAAGAACCACAGCCGTCACCCCAGGGATTCTCCTTGCTTGTTGTATATTTGTACCATGAGTGCCGATTAATAAACCCATCCAGTCTTCTCGTACATCAAATTGCACATGGAATCTGGACACTGACGGACATAAGCTTTCCAGATGCTTTCTGGCTTCTTTGATTCTCAATATTACAGATGATTGTGGTGAGCTTGGGGGATGTAGGGTGAACAGGGGTGTTGCAGAGTAGTGTTGCAGGGTGTAGCATTAACCCTTGATTGTTGTGACACCAGGGTGCGGGCTTCTTCTAGATATATAAATATCCTACCGCCACCCGTCCCAAGAACGATAGGGAGGATTAAAGGATTGTCCACAGCAGAAGTAGTAATAAACTGAAAAATAACTTTCTACAGATTTTATGCAGATGAGGATAACAAACAGTCTTTTGCAGGAGGACCGGGACTTAGGCTCCTCACAGGTTGGCTGGGACTTTGAGGTAAAATAAGCTTTGATTTTTGCTGTACCCTGCTCCACTGAATTTAGGGATATGTTTTGGTTCAGTATTCACGTAGGATTGATGAGATTTAACTCACGGTTTAGCATGCGCTGAAGTGGAAGGCTTCAGGCCTAGCTTGTCTTGTAGCTGTGATCACAGATCTGCTTTCTTTCATATCCAGGATACAAGAGAGTTGTTGCTTGCTTTGCAACCAGGAACTAAGAGAGCGATTATTGGATACAGCGCCCTTATATACTGAAGGGGCAGGATCAAAGCTTATTGGTCACCAAACCTGTCAGTCCTAAACCAAGGCATTATGGTTACATCACATGACCTAATCACATGACCTAAAGGTCCTTGAACCTTAGCATAACACAATTCTCCATAAATCATGCGACCAAAGGTACCGTACATAAATTACATTATAATGGAATATATTAAATATATACACTTTTAAATAGCACTATGAAGGAAAGCTCTACCAGCATGGAGGAGCTCTGACTGTGGGGACTTCCGACAAAGGTACAGGACCAAGTCCAGTACCGGGACACCACACAATTTTAGCCGAAGACTTCAGAAATGTATGTTACTTAACATGTTCACCCTCTTAAAGGAGAACTCCAGAACATAAAAATTGTCCCCCATTGTGCCGGCAGTAAAAAAAATAAAGATGTACATACCTTCCTCCGCTCCCCCGGGGCCCCCGGTAACCGTCTCCGGTCTCCGCCGCGATCCACTTCCTGGTTGTCGGTGGTCAGATGAATCAGCCAATCACCAGCCGCAGCGCAGTCCGACTCGGCCGGCGATAGGCTGAGCGGCAGTGTGACGTTTTCGGCTTCGGCCGCAGGTGCCGGTGTAGTGAAGAATTTTGTGTTCTGAAGCGTTCTCACACTGCCGCTCAGCCTATCGCCGGCCGAGTGGAAGTGGATCGCGGCGGAGCCGGTTACAGGAGGCCCCAGGGGAGCGGAGGAAGGTGTGTACATCTTTATTTTTTTTACTGCCGGCAGTATGAGTGACAATTTTTATATTCTGGAGTTCTCGTTTAATAGTAACTTAATTGTCAGACAAGATGACCAGCTGGGCAGACTCTGAGTCATAATACACCAAATAGACCCCCACTGCCTTTGTAAAGTCTTTGAGTAGATTCCTTTGCGCACATCTGCGGCAAGTCTTCAGGGACTTTCAGCTTTATTTTATAGAGAGGGTTCCTCACAACTTGTGTTCCAAAGACTCCCTTGGAGCCTCTCTCCTTCTCCCTGTTGCTCGGGGCAATGCCCTGGACACTGGCTGCCTTCTCTAACCAATGGCTGGACCGTAGTGTGAGCTTTGCTGGGCCCGACCATCTAAGTCGGTATCGCTTTTCTTTTCCTGATCATGGACTCTGCATCCAGACTCCCGAGGTTCTTGTGAGTCTCGCTTCAGCTGCCCTGTTTCTTCAGTCCATTGCTCAGATTCTGCCACTTTTAGAGAAAGCATCTCCATCTCCAGAAGCTTTTTCTCTACAAGCGGTTTTTCTTTAACACAAACTGTTGCTTTTGCCTCATTTTCCATCTGAGACACTTTCAACATCTCCGTAGTCAGTTGCTGGCAAACCTCACTGTAATCCTTCACCCGTTCAAGGCGCACTTCCACCTGACTGGACCTGCTGGCATAGTTTTTCCACGTGCTCACTCCGTTTGCGAGTTTCTTTATCTCCTCCTCTAGCTGCAGGATAGTGACAGAGGATGTGTCCAGCTTCTGCTGCAGACTCTCTGTCTTCGCTCAGAATTCTTCATCCAATTGAGCAATCCGCACTTCAAGCCTCCCAACTGTAGATTTCTTTGTCCAGTTCTGCTACAGCTTGGTCTCTGCTTTCTTTTAGAACCTTCACGTCCCCTTCCAGCTTAAATTTTTTTCTGCTGCTCACTCTTGAGCTTAACAGAGTTAACCTTTTCTCTTTCCAGCAGATCTGTCAAGTTTTTGACAGTATCCTCCAGGGACAGCAGTTGTTCTTTCATCTGCTCATTGTCTTTACCAAGCTGCTACATCTCGGACACTTTCTGCTCATAGACTTTTAGCTGAGCCTCTTGTTCAGAGAGCTACGTTCTCACTGAATCCAAGGTAGCTGCATAAGACTTGATGTGCATATTGTTCTGCGCCTCCAGGCTCTGAACCTTACGAGCCATTACCATTTTCTCTTTCTCAAGTTCTTCCATGGCTACCAACCTAGCCTGGTTATCACTTAGTAGAGTCTGATTTGCCTCACGGAAAAAATTCACTTCTTCCTCCTTGAATGAGACCTGCTTGGCCAGACTCTCCAATTCACTCTCCTTGCTGGTCACAAGATCCTAGGAGCAGGACAGTTCATCCTGCAGAGCCGCAAACTCACTTTTGTAGAGCTCCATATGTTTCTGCAGCTGAAGCTTCATTTTTGCTCTTTCTTCGAGACAACTTGATCCGGCTCTTCTCCTTTAGGAGTTGTTCTCCCCTTTTCCAGGGTCTTGCCCCTTGGGCTTCAGGATAGTTACTAGACAGTCTCTCCGTGTCTCTCTGGTCACTGGCAGACTTCTCTTTCACTTCAACACTATCTCTCTGCTGCCCAGCAGAGACATCTAGAGCTTCGGGGTCTGCAACAACATCTGGTTTAGTGGTTCGACCTTCCTGGTAACGATCCATCTCTGGTCCAAACATCACATCTCCTTCACTCAGACTCTGTAAGTGACAGTAAGCGCAGCACCCGTATCCATGTGTACTCTCTTCAGTACTTCTGCATTACCCACAGCCATCACTGTAGCTTCTTTTTCAGTCAACATCACCTCTTCCAGATGACCATGTAGTTTAAGCCCCCCATGGGCTCCTCTTTAACTGGCAGATGGAACCCATGTTCCGGCACCTGTGCCGTTTCTGGTTTTACTGATGACTCTGTTTCAGTCAGAGGCACAACTGTCATTTGAGTCCCTGGATCCTCTTGGATTTGACTCGCAGTCTGTTCTTCAGCTCTCCCAGCAGTCTGGAAGACCCCTATCTGACATATATGTAGAGACTGCTGACACTCCCCATCCTTAGCCTCTGTTGAGTAACTCTCAACTAGTGTGTGGTGTGAGTCAAGTGTTGTGAGCTTATCAGGTGTACCCGCTCTAGTTACCTGACAATCTGCCCATAATTGCTGGAAAATCCGTCCCCAGTATTACATCATACTCCAAGGAGGGGTCTATTGCAACCTTGTGACTCCGGGCACAATAGGGAGTATAAAAACAGACACTAACAGTTTTATAACCCCAAATATCTGCCTGTATAGACACTGTGACAGGGTCCGGCTTTATGCTGCTGGTCTTTACCAGACTTAATAGGCTAGCCTCTATCAAAATAATCCTCTTTTTACCATCTACTATTAGCTCACACAGGTTTTCTTTTTTCCTATCTGAGTTGGCAGCAGTACACATTACTTTAGAAAACATAGGCATGCATTTTTTACACAAAACAGTATCACATTGCAAATGTTCAAAATGTACAACATGACCTAACTCATGCAAAGTGATTTTGTAAAATTTTTTCCCAGCCCTGCATTCAACATTTTATGTTCCCCAGACTTTTTTTTAATCCAACCTGCACAGTGTGAACAGTCCCATCAGTCTTCAAGAGGGGTCCCCCACCCTTACATGATTTCACAACTATACATTGGTTGGAGTCACCTTAGACAGAATTCACACAGTCAAGTAGTGACACACCACCCACAATTACCTCAGGAATCTTTGTGTGCGATTTCTCTGGCACACTCTCCCCATTCCACAACTGCCAAAAATATGGGAAGTCTCTGCCCAGTATTATCTCTATCTCAAGCTCGGCACACACCTCCATAACATGGCTCACTGTCAGGTTTCAAAGTCAATCAGAACAGTCTGTGGTGACCCACGGTGATGGCAAAACCACGGGGTGTAGCGGTGTAGGTGGAAGGGGCAAGATGGTATAAACCCCAGAGGCAAGGTGTTTTTAACCCTTAATGTTTGTGACACCAGAGTGGTTTCTGGATACCAGAACCACACGAACAGTATTTCCACTATTCAAATGGCTAGGTATTGAAAGGAGAGTCCACAACCAAGTTATGGTTTAACGGAGGCTTTACTGAATTAAGACAGGTGTTATCTTCACAGCTGGGCCAGAATCCCAGAGGTTGGCCAGGAACACAGAAGGACCTTACAGGTTGCTGGGACCAATTAGACTTGTAATAGACTTTAGATAATTGACTTGAGGCTTGACTAGACTGTAGATAGTAGTGACAGCAGACATAGACTTGGACTTACTGGAATGACTGTAGATTTGAGGCCTTTCAGGTGCTGGACACTAGCACTGTGATCTCGGGTGTTTGCTGGTCTCAGTAAAGTGATGGAAGAGAGCTAAGAGAGAGAATTGTAATGGCCACCTCCTTATATAGAGGGGGGCTAAGCCAAAGCCCATTGGTCAAGCTGGGCGTCATGTGTTAAGCTGGTACCCTCTGGGTAACGTGTGATAACATAAACATAACATGTGACATCTCACAGGCCCTTTAGATGACCTCTCAAAGGTCCTTTAGACTAACTTTACATTAATACACTTACTACAATTCTATGACAATAAATGACATTATAGTAACAGCAGGAAAGACACTGCAGGAGAGCCCCAGGTCACCGAGGGATTCAACCTACACACCCCTACCCTTCAATTCCCTGGTTGAACTTGATGGACTTCAACCGTACTAACTATGTAACTATGTAACCTGACAGGGTCTAAGTGTAGTGCAGGACCATGTCCTGTACTGGGACATCACAAGTCTTACCAGACTCTGGTCGGGTCTTTAGAAAGGGTATTATGTCAAGCATGACTCTTGATACAGTCTGGTGACAGTCCAAATCCACGAACAGTGGGATTCCACCCACCAGTAACTCACGGGTCCTAACGTCCATCTTTTCTAGCAACAACTCCAATGTGATGCCCGCATCCTCCATCAATTGTAGGGGTTTCACTCTGGCCGTAGCCAAAGTACATGTTTTTTCACAATAAACCGGCAAACAGGAAGTCCTTTCGGCAATTCGGGCTCCTCCTCAGGTTTATTAAACAGGTTGCAGGATAAACGAAAATAAACAAAGCATAAAAATAACACCTAGGCCATCTAGCCACTTCACTACACATGTAGAATGTCCTGACTATTAACTTGGGGGCTTTTTCCTGCCAGTTCAAACACAATAAGTTCTGCATCCTTATAATATACAGTTCACATTTGAACATAAAATCCCATTCACACAGCCACCTGCTGTATGTTACCAGAGCCACTGCTCTCATTCCGGGAGTCCACGCTTGTGTCCTTTGCAGCCTCAGTGTTATCGGCTGTTGATTGCTCAAGCCTGGATTTTAGGCTTGAAACAATTAATTGCCGATCGGACGCACAGGAGACAGGTAAGGCACCCTCCTGTTGCGTTCTAGCTGATCGGGACATCGCGATTTTACCGCAATGGTTCTGATCAGCCCGACTGAGCTGCCGGGAAGCTTTTACTTTCAATTTAGAAGCGGCGATCTACTTTGATCACCGTGTCTAAAGAGTTAATGTCGAACATCAGCCCGATCGGCAATGACCGGCATTAACCACAGGTCCCGGGATCCACCGGGTATGATGCGCACTCACCTGCTGAGTGCGCATCATACCTCAGGAGATGCTTATGGAAGTTTATAAACTTCCATATGCGTTAAAGGGGTACTCCGCCCCTAGACATCTTATCCCCTATCCAAAGCATAGGGGATAAGATGTAAGATCGCCGGGGTCCCTCTGCTGGGGACCCCGGGGATCTACCATGTGGCACCCACCTTTAACGGCTAAAGGTGGGTGCCGCATGGTAGATCCCGGGGGTCCCCAGCAGCGGGACCCCGGCGATCTGACATCTTATCCCCTATCCTTTGGATAGGGGATAAGATGTCTAGGGGCGAAGTACCCCTTTAAGGGGTTAAGATACATTATTTCATGCCAAGAGGTGTCTCAAGATTATACCCTATCACCCATCATTTTTTTGGTGGAGGTCTGGACACTGGCACCTTTACTAGAGATGAGCGAATCGAAGCTGACGAACCTGAATTAGTTACGAATTTCAGGAAATATTCGATTCACAATGAATGTGAATATTGCTGCGATTCTATAGCGCGAATTGCTTTATTAAACTCCATTTACTGCGGTACAGGCTCCAGGGCATCTAAAATGGCAGTTCCATATGTCAGTACATGGGGCAAGGAAAGCTGGGAAGCATTTCTTACAACACGTGTTGGAAACGATGGCTGGTCAGGGCACTGGAGACGTGGCGCCTACATTTCACGGCCACATGAGCCCTGTGGGGGCTGAACTGGAGGAGGAGGGGCACAGTGGAGCACAGTTTAGATTTTGCAAAATGGTCATTTTTTCTGGTATTCTGACAGGAGAGGAGGAGCAAGAGCAGCTAGAGGAGCTAGAGGTTTATGAGGAAGGCGAGACAGAGGACCCAGACACACCGCGGCAGTATGCGGTGGAGATGGAGGCAGTGAGTCCCTCCGAGTCACTTGCACAAGTGGCATGATGCATGCTCACCTGCTTGCGTAGTGACAGTTAAATTGTCACCATTTAGCAGCGGGATGACTTCTGGATCTCCACCTTATTGGACCCTCACTACCGCCACAAAATAGGGGCCTTTTTTACACCCACTAAGAGGGAGGACAAAATTACCTACTACAGAGGCATCCTATGTAGTCACTTGGCCATTGTAGTCATCAGTGCCATTGTCCATCCCCTCCCAGGTCTGAATCGGGGGCCCCCCTGCGCTTACCTCCCACTGCCATGGCTGCTGGGGAGGGGTGGAGTGGCAGGAGCAGTACCAGCTCCATCAGCAGCAGTCTGAGTCTACAGTCAAAGCAGGTAGACCTGGAGCAGGACCTGAACCAGCAGGTGGTGGCATACCTTGACATGACAAATGCCAACACACCTTGAAGATCCACTGGACTTCTGGGCAGTCAAACTTAATTTGTGGCCGCAACTAGCACAGTTTTCCCTGCAAAAGCTGTCCTGCCCCGCCAGTAGTGTGCCATCAGAGTGGGTGTTTAGTGTGGCGGGGGGCCATAGTCATCCCAAGGAGAGCTCTTCTGTCTACGAAAAATGTGGAGAGATTTACCTTTGTGAAGATAAATCAGGCATGGATCAGCCAGGATTTCCGACCACCAATGCCTGATGCATGAGAGTAGATTGACCATGGTGCCACACCAAAACTTCAGAAATATGGATAGTGCCAAATAGATCTAAGGCGCTGCTCCCCAGTTACAAACATTCCTCCGCATCAGACCTTTTTTCATCCACCTTCGTCACCAGGTACTGGTATTGCCACCCACCGCACCCACCGTCACCGGGTCACTTTCAGGACTTCTGATGCTGCTGCCACCTCCAGGCTGTCTCGTTTAGCCACTATATGGTCTCTTCCCATGCTTCAGCCAACTCCATGCTGTGTCATTCAGTCACTATATGGTCTCCTCATGCTTCAGCCATCTCCAGGCTGTGCCATTGATCCAATATATGGTTTACTGATGCTTCAGCCAGCTCCAGTCTATGTCATTCAGCAACTACATGGTTTAGTGATACTGCTGGGCCTAGGACATTACCTATACATGTTTATGGTAGCACTAGGTACCATACATCTTCAAAGGAAATTTCAAAATTCATCTTTTATTCTTAGAGATTGTGAGGCACTATTGACTCCTCATCTGCCGCAAACTCCAGGCTGTGCCATTCAGCCATTATATGGTCTCCTCCTACTGATGCAACCTCCAGGCTCTTTCACTCTGCTGCCATGTAACATGTGACTCCTTGTTAGATCCTTTGTACCCACACGCCCTGGACACTAAAACTTGGGAATTAAGAGTTACATTTCAAAACCTTCAATTTCAATTTAAAAATCTTAAATTTCTATTTAAAATTCTTAAATTTAAATGGTCTCCTCATGCTTCTGCCCACTCCAGGCTGTGCCATTCAGACACTATATGGTCTCCTCATGCGTCAGCCACCTCTAGGCTGTGCCATTCAGGCAATATATGGTTTACTGATGCTGCTGGGCCTGGGTCTGGGAATATAAATGTTGTTATGGTAGCACTAGCTACACAAAATCTTTGGTTTAAATTTCAGAATTAATATTTTAATCTTATGGATTGTGAAGTCCTAGTGTCTACTCATGCTGTTGCCAACTCTTGGCTGTGTAATTCAGACACTATATGGTCTTCTCATGCCTCAGCCAACTACAGGCTGTGTCACTCAGGCAATATATGGTTTCCTGATGCTGCTGGGCCTGGGTCTGGGAATAAAAATGTTGTTATGGTAGCACTAGCTACCCAAAATCTTCGGTTTAAATTTCGGAATTCATCTTTCAATCTTAGGGATTGTGAAGTCCTAGTGTCTACTCATGCTGCTGCCAACTCCTGGCTGTGCCATTCAGACACTATATGGTCTCCTCATGCCTCAGCCAACTACAGGCTGTGTCATTCAGGCAATATATGGTTTACCGATGCTGCTGGGCCTGGGTCTGGGAATAACATTCTTGTTATGGTAGCACTAGCTACCCAAAATCTTTGGTTTAAGTTTCAGAATTCATCTTTTAATCTTAGGGATTGTGAAGTCCTAGTGTCTACTCATGCTGCTGCCAACTCCTGTCTCTGCCATTCAGACACTATATGGTCTTCTCATGCCTCAGCCAACTGCAGCTTGTGTCACTCAGGCAATATATGGTTTCCTGATGCTGCTGGGCCTTGGTCTGGGCCTTAAATTTTTTTATGGTAGCACTAGCTACCATAAATCTTCAATTTAAATTTCAAAATACATTTTTTAATCTTAGGGATTGTGAAGCTCTAGTTTCTACTCATGCTGCTGCCAGCTCCAGGATGTGTCACTGTGTCATTCAGCCACTATATGGTCATCTCATGCTGCCAACACCTCCACGCTGTGTCATTCAACCACTATATGGTCTCCTCATGCTTCAGTCTCATCCAAGCTGTGTCAATCAGCCACTATATGTTTTACTCATGCTGCCAACACCTCCACGCTGTGTCATTCAGCCTCTATATGGTCTCCTCATACTGATGCCACCTTCAGGCTCAGTCATTGTGCCGCTCTGCGGCAATGATTCTAAAAGCGATGCCTGTTATCTGCATGTCATACTGAATAACAGTATTATTTCACTACCCCAGCACACTCCATATGCGTGTTAGAACACAGCAAAGTGTTCTACACCCCTATTGAGGCTCTATTTAGGCCAGATATAGACGTTTTTAATATCTCTAACCCATACCGATAACAAGAAAGGTGATCCCTTGTCTCTGTTCACTCACTAAGGGACTGCAATCTCTTAGCAAATGAATGGTATGGCAGCATGTATGTCCAACTGCTGCTCCACTCACTCAAGGCACAATGGACCCCCATTACCGTGATCTGCGGCAGTCCCAGACTTCAGACCACTACTGATCAGCTACATATCACCTATGCTGTAAAGAGTTGATGTTACAACCAGAGGATAACCTCTTTTATACTGCAAAAGGAATATGGGACCTCAATGTGTTGTGTCAATTCACTTTGGTTATAATGTGCTATATGAAATTGGCTTTACCTTCCCTACTTGCTTCCATGCCAGCTTCTTATCTCTTTTTATAATGTAGACAATCAATCTGGCAGGCAGACTCTGCTGTCATCTCAGCTGCTTGCGGAGGAAGTTCTTTCATGCATTGCAGAGATAATCAGATGACTTAAGTGTCATTTTCTATTTAAGGGTCTGAACAGCAAAAAACCAAAGCTACATCTAGGTCTTATATCTGTTTAACGGGTAAATGGAGAAAGTGCCAGGGTAATATGCGATACACAGGTTCACCTGAACTGTAATTTGGTGCCATTGGTGCAGTAAAACGGTTCCCTTTGAATTCAAACGTCAAGAATTTTAGAATTAAATCACAAAAGTAAAAGTTTAAAATTTTGTGACCTTTTGATCTCAATACTAAACATTAAATAAAAGGAAGATGTCACTTTTAAATGTGCCAATATATATATATATATATATATATATATATATATATATGTTTGTCCTTTTGTTATTTGCAAACTGGCTGCAATGATGTCATTGAGGCGGCTACACTTGGGAGTATGAAATAATATTAGGGAAAAAAAAGTTACACTTCTCTGGGCGCTTCCACTATGGATCAGACGTCAAGTTCAGGATAGCATCAATGTATTTTTATTGACACATTAGATTTTATCCTCTATTATTAGTCAGGGCAGTACAGTGGTCCGGCGTAAGGTGATCAAGCATTGTAAAGTCCCCTATGGGCCCTTTCCTTTCTGCTCGTCCATGGCTCACGTCACAGAGCAGTGGACGAGCAGAAAGGAGAGGGCCCCTAGAGGACTTTACAATGCTTGACCACCTTCCACGGGACCACTGTACTGACCTGACTAATAATAGAGGATAAAATCGAATGTGTCAATAAAAATACATTGATGCTATCCTGAACTTGACGTCTGATCCATAGTGGTAGCGCCGGAGTAGTGCAACTTTTTTTCCCTAATATTATTTCATTCACCACTGGCTCCATTGCCTTTTGGACACCAGGTGCAATACTGCTTGCCTGCAATCCAGGATCATCTTGTATCCCAGGCACTTTGGGGTTATATGCACAAACCCAAGTCTCATCTCAGGTGAGAGTCCAAGACTATACAGTCTTACTACTATATCTTACTGAATTATACGCGGCACTGCTCTCTTTTTTTTTTTTATTGAAAGCCGAGGTACATGCTTTCAAATCACCCAAGTGCAAGTAAAAAGTGCAAGTTTTCACACAGCAAAACGTGCACAAGGATGTAGTCTATCGCAAGCCCTTTTCTCGAAAGGATAGAGGCCCCCCAACAATTCAAACCCTTTGCCTCCGGGCCAAAAGGCACCTGCAAGGTTCTAGGTACAATGTCCGCTTTTGCCGAAGCTACTCAGGGACCGAAAGTGTTCCCAGCGGACAACTAGGCGTTGACCAGGTTGTCACCAAGGAACCAGTAAAACCATTTTTTCATCCTGCCAAAGGAAGGATGCCACAGGGTATAGCAGGGAGGTGAGGAACCTAATGGCCACACACACCTCCCCTAGACCGGCAGGGGGGACACCCAGAAGGTTTACCGCACCCTACCAAATCCTAGTGGACAAACAGAACCCAAAAAAGTGGACACAGTAACAAAAATAATAAATAAATGGGGTCACCACTCCCATTGCACTTGTGCACCTTGGCCTTCACTCTACCCGGACCTTAAGGCCAGATCCAGCAGGGAACAGGTCTCACCGGGGACGACTGTTGTGCCATACAGCCATCCCTGGTACACCTGTCCTACAGTGTGATTCCCCATCCTGCCTTGGTTGTCTTCCACACCGCCAACTAACAGGAAAGGTACTACACTTGATCTTAGCCAAAAGGCCGAGAAGCGATTATAGGAGGTGCTGCCCTCTTTGTTTTTATACATTTCCTACACTTGGGACTAGTCACAGCACCCCAGGCTGTAGTCACGCCTAATCAGACTCTATTCACACCTGGGTGGCATCTGCTGGTAGGCAATATCATATTAAGGTAGAAGAAATGTTGCTCCCTAAACCCCATGTCATTGGGGTGGTCCCATATGGCTTCTGCCTGCCCTGCTGGCCTTGATTGATAGATATCTCCTTTTACCTAGGACTTGTGGTTCAGGTAGCATGACAGAGATGGCAGGTTATGTTGTAAAATAAAAAAAACTTGAGCGGGGTATGTATTTTAAGAAGTGCCCTATATCATAGGCAAATTAGGGTTTCCACTATTTGTACCTGAGGGTGGGGGGGGGATGTGGGGGAGGAGGAGGAAATACTTGAGTACCATTCCTGAAAGTGAATATTGATTTATAGGTTTTGATGAGTCTAGAAAAATGAGAATAACTATTAGACAATTACATACACGATAACACATGGCAAAAAATGGCAAATGTCCTATTGTTCTGAGGACATTGCAAACCACTGACATCCTGAGCTATATTACAATCTGGTGCTGTCTGTCACCAAGTCTGAGCTTCATGAACTATTAAAGGGATTGTCCTACAGTTAAAAATTACATTTCTGGTTAGGTGACACTTTTAATTGGAGTACTTTTTCAAATATGTTGTAAAAATTGCTGTTAATTAATTACTAAGGAGCCATCTTTATTTGGAATCTCAGAACGTCCAACTACTGTGTCCAGTGCTGGTAAGGAGAAGATACTTCTAATTTAACCCCTTAAGGACTCAGGGTTTTTCCGTTTTTGCACTTTCGTTTTTTCCTCCTTACCTTTTAAAAATCATAACCCTTTCAATTTTCCACCTAAAAATCCATATTATGGCTTATTTTTTGCGTTGCCAATTCTACTTTGCAGTGACATTAGTCATTTTACCCAAAAATGCACGGCGAAACGGAAAAAAAAATCATTGTGCGACAAAATCGAAAAAAAAACGCCATCTTGTAACTTTTGGGGGCTTCAGTTTCTACGCAGTGCATATTTCTGTAAAAATTACACCTTATCATTATTCTGTAGGTCCATACGGTTAAAATGATACCCTACTTATATAGGTTTGATTTTGTCGCACTTCTGGAAAAAATCATAACTACATGCAGGAAAATTTATACGTTTAAAAATGTCATCTTCTGACCCCTATAACTTTTTTATTTTTCCATGTACAGGGCGGTATGAAGACTCATTTTTTGCTCCGTGATCTGAAGTTTTTACCGGTATGATTTTTGTTTTGATCAGACTTTTTGATCACTTTTTATTCATTTTTTTAATGGTATAAAAAGTGACCAAAATACGTTTTTTTGGACTTTGGAATTTTTTTGCGTGTACGCCATTGACCGTGCGGTTTAATTAATGATATATTTTTATATTTGGGACATTTACGCACGCGGCGATACCACATATGTTTATTTATTTATTTTTTACACTGTTTAATCTTTTTTTATGGGAAAAGGGGGGTGATTCAAACTTTTATTAGGGAAGGGGTTAAATGACCTTTATTAACACTTTTTTTAATTTTTTTTTTGCAGTGTTATAGGTCCCATAGAGACCTATAACACTGCACACACTGATCTCCTATGCTGATCACTGGCGTGTATTAACACGCCTGTGATCAGCATTATCGGCGCTTGACTGCTCCTGCCTGGATCTCAGGCACGGAGCAGTCATTCGTCGATCCGACACCAAGGAGGCAGGTAAGGGCCCTCTCGGTGTCCGATCAGCTGTTCGGGACGCCGCAATTTCACCGTGGCGGTCCCGAACAGCCCGACTGAGCAGCCGGGATACTTTCAGTTTCACTTTAGAAGCTTCTAAAGGGTTAATACTGCACATCGCCGTGATCGGCGATGTGTGGTATTAGCCGCGGGTCCCGGTCGTTGATGAGCACCGGGACCGAAGCGATATGATGCAGGATCGCGGCGCGATCCCGCTTCATATCGCGGGAGCCGGCGCAGGACATAAATATACGTCCTGCGTCGTTAAGGGGTTAACCACTTGTACTGGTGGGCCTGTACTATATCAGGAATCCCTCCATTTTCAAATACTTGCATAGAAGATCCAATCTTGGCTTCATTTACTTTAATAGAAGTGAGCTGCCATACCATACCCAACCTGAGGACAGGGTGGTGCTGTTTTTAAAAGAAATCTGCTTTGTTTGTTTATCTAATCCCGGATAACCCCTTTAAGTGAACGTTCTAAAGGGCAGTTAAAAGAACAACAGGGGGCCCAATAACATGCATAACAGTATCTAGACAAATTAGCATTTTTTTTATGAATTCCAGAAAAAAAAAAAGACAACAACAAAATAACACATTTATCATGGATGTAAACATTCACAGATTCCTACTGAGGGTTGCATGTGTCAGGGGGCATTGCAGGAACAGTTTGAGAGCCTCCTTCTGTCAGCATAGCGACGGCATTGCACCTAAGAATCCATATGATGGCTTATTCTTTGCGCCACCAATTCTACTTTGTAATGACATCAGTCATTTTAGCCAATCTACGGCGAAATGGGCAAAAAATCATTGTGTGACAAAATGTAAGAAAAAACTAATTTTATTTTTTATTTTGGGGGCTTCCGTTTCTACGCAGTAAATTTTTCAGTAAAAATTACATTTTATCTTTATTTTGTAGGTGCATACGAATAAAATGATACCCTACTTATATAGGTTTGATTTTGTCATACTTTTGGAAAAAATCATAACTACATGCACAAAAAATGTATTCATTTAAAATTGTCCTTTCTGACCCCTATAACTATTTAACTTTTTTTGCTTACGAGGCTATATGAGGGCTTATATTTTGCGTCGTGATCTGAAGTTTTAATTGGTACCATTTTTGATCGGACTTTTTGATCGCTTTTTATTCATTTTTTTATGGTATAAAAAGTGACCAAAAATATGCTATTTTGGACTTTGGAATTTTTTTTATGCCGTGCGGTTTAATGAATATGTTTTTATAGTTCAGACATGTAGGCACGCAGCGATACCACATATGTTTACTTTTATTATGTTTATATATTTTTTATATGAAATTTAGGAAAAGGGGGGTGAATTTAACTTAAAGAAGGGGTTAATGTGTGTGTTTTTAAACTTTTTTTTTTTTTTTTTACACTTTTAGTCCACTTAGGGGACTTCTAGGCGGAATAATTTGATTCCTCATACAGATCAATGTGGTTCTATAAAACCACATTGATCTGTGTGCTCTGCAGCAGCAGGACGAGAGGTAAGCCTTCCGGCTACCTCAGCAGTGGATCCCTTCGGGGGGCGATCCACCCCACTAAACCACCAGGGACGGGATAAAGGCATCTTTAGATGCTGCTGTCAGCTTTGACAGCGGCAATCTAAAGGGTTAATAGCTGTCCGAGACAGCTTATCCCCTATCCAAAGGCCCCAGCAGTGGCACCCCCAAAATCTCACACAGCACCCGGTGTTCTAAACAAGCGCCGGGTCCCTGCAGCAGTGGTTGTGATGTCACGGCCATGCCCCACGTGTTGTCACAGCACGCCCCCTCTATTGTCCCCCTCTGTGTCTGCTGACACCGCCCTCTCCCATAGACATGAATGGAGGGGACGTGACATGATGTCACAAAGGGTGTGTTGCGGTGAGGTTACAATCATGGCCTCCAGCTCTGAGCATTCTGAACAAAATGTTTAGAACCTGGAGCACCGGAGTACCCCTTTAATGAATATCATCATTGGGCCTTTTTGTCACCTGCAGCAACTGCATCCCTCTCTGCTTCCAGCTTGTGTGGTATAAAGAAGGCTCTAATACTACTGTGTGAGACCGCCGGGTGAATATTCGCATATGCGAATATTCGCGAATATTGATCCCTCCCTTCTGCTGCTTCTATCAAGTAACACTGGTATACTTGCTATAAAGATCATACATTTTCACATATATGAATGATCGCATATTCAAATTTTCGCATATGCGAAAATAACGTGAATATTACAAATTTGCGAATTTAGCGAATATATGACGAATATTTTCCATATATTTGCGAAATATCGCGAATTCGAATATGGCCTATGCCGCTCAACACTAGTCATCATCAGCTATTAGCCAATCACAGCGCAGCTCACATCTTCTCTAGTTGATGTGATCAGTTGGGGTAATACATTGCGGCCAAATTAGGCATCCTCTGGGCGTCCATGAAGCTAAATAGGATGCACAGGCGATATGCCAGTCTCTGAGCTGATAGATTCAGTATTATGGGTGGTTTATCAGCACAACAGTACATGTTCCAATGTATTTTCCTAATGTTCCTCCGTCAATAGTCCGAGGACTTATTGAGTGTGACAAATAACCGCTCAGCTTTATAAGACCGTTCTGCATGCCTGGACAGTGCTTCACGATCTACAATGAGTATTTCCTTCACCGTAATCCATCACAATAACAGACCAAACATCATTTGTGAACAGAAAAGGGGACATCTGTACCATCAATAAAATATTCCTATCTACATTCTGTATAAATCATTCCATAGGACTCCAAATAGCAGATAATGAAGAATAGATGGCACTCACCACGTTAATATAAATGTGTTTTATTCCACCAACATCATGTGTATACAGGTGTACCTTCAGTGAACACACCTGCATGTACGCCTGTATACACATGATGTTGGGGAAATAAAATGCATTTAAATTAACCTGGTGGGTGCCATCTATTCCTCATTATCTGCTATTTGAAGAATATGAATTGGCTTTATGTTCTGAGATTGAGCACCACATAAGGCACATCCACCTAAGTGACTTTATCGGGATCCCAGCATTCTCAGTGTATGGGCACTGATTAAAGGGGTATTCCACCATCTTATCCTCTATCCAAAGGATAGGGGGACCCCCTAAGATCTCCGCTGCGGCACCCCAGACATCCATCGATGAGGGGCGGAGGCTTGTGACGTCACGGCCATGCCCCCTCAATGTAAGTCCATGGGAGGGGGCGTGACGGCAGTCACGCCCCCTCCCATAGACTTGCATTGAGGGTGTGTGGCTGTGATGTCACGAGCCTCCCGCGCTGCACCAGACTCTCTAAATGAAAGCCGAGGGCAGTAGGGAGATCACGGGGGTCCCCAGCAGTGGGACCTCTGCGACCAGACATCTTATTCCATTTTATGTCTAGAGGTGGAGTACCCCTTTAAGTTGTGGCAGTGCCAGCCATATTTCTTACTTTGTTGGATACATTCTATAGGACTGTTTATTCCCAGTGGATGAAAATGTTCTGGACATGTGATAGACACACAGTTGTGTGGCACATTCCATTTACAGGATGTGTATCTATGCTGTGTTTTATAATAACTGACGTCACGCCCCCTCCCATAGACTTGCATTGAGGGGGCATGGCCATGATGTCACGAGCGGGCGCGGCTGTGATGTCACAAGCCTCCCGCACTGCACCAGACGCTCTAAATGAAAGCCGAGTGCAGCAGGGAGATCACAGGGGTCCCCAGCGGTGGGACTTCCATGATCAGACATCTTATCCCATCTTGTGTCTAGGGGTGGAGTACCCCTTTAAGTTGTGGCAGTACCAGCCAGCTTTCTTACTTTGTTCGATACATTCTATAGGACTGTTTATTCCCAGTGGATAGAAATGTCTTGGTCATGTGACGGACACACAGTTGTGTAGCACATTGCATTTACAGGATGTGTATCTATGCTGTGTCTTATAATGATCCATGCATCCTACCAGGACAGATTTGTATCCCCTGAGAGTAAACAATGTGGATCAGATGGCGTGTGCAACCAAGATGGAGGCAGCCATGCAATGCATGTTTTCATGATTACTGATCTCTGGCTGAAGCCATACACACCCCCAACATTTCGCTCCAAGCTTCTTCCAGGGCACCCCAGAAGAAGCTTGGAGCGAAACGCTGGGTGGTGGGTGGCTGAGTAGATTATTTCTGCCACTGTGGCATTTATCTCCTAATCACTGATTTGGTTTCTTGAACCCTTTTTTTTCACAGGCTTGTTTTCTTTTCTTACATGCATTATAACATTTAATATATTTGTACTGGCCATTACTATAGTGACTCATATGGGGATTATTTTAAGCTTCCCATAAAATTAATATGTTCATACCCTGTATATTGGATCAGCCACCACCTTTGGTTCTATTTCACTCATGACTCTATTTCTGTATATATATAAAAAAAAAAAAAAAAAAAAAAAAAAATTAAATAGCCGGCACCACACAGGTCTATGCTGCTGTGGTAAATACAAAGTATACAAAAAAAAAAAGGTTTCAGCAGCACTCTTGGACAAAAATGGAGGCTCTTAAAGCATGTTTTGGTCAAACACTTTTGAACAAGAGTGCTGCTGCCACCTTCTTTTTGTCTACTTTGTATATCTCTGTTTCAGAGAGATTTTAGTATCTTTAAATGTATGTTTTTGCATATGTGTTTTCAATAAACTTTCTACTTTGATTCTTTTTTGTATAAATTGTGCCACAAAAAGTTAAAAGGAGTAGCATTTTACTGTACTGTAGGGAGGTGATACAAACAGCTGGTCAGTGCATACCCTTCAAGAATATAAGAGTTTACCAGTAAAATGCCCATTCTGATTGGTCGGTTCTTCCAGCCATTGACATGCTTTAAAGATCTGGACTGTCCATAGCATTGTATGTTGAGTCTGGTTTCAAGGTACAATGGTCCAGAACAGACAAGTGTATGTAGGAAATATTGTAACCTGAGGCAAATGTAAGTTGAGGGATCACTGTATGCACCTCACGTGAGCTAGCAAGTGCTATATATCCGTAACAAGAAGGGGGAGGGGGGCATCACCATACTATAAACAGGTGCCACTATTTGTTTTCTTGTTTTTTCAAACAAATTAAGCACAGGACCTCTCTAATACATACCTATAATAGCTTCCGCCAGTCTACAAAACGTGTGTCAGAGCTGAAGGCATAACAGGGAGGCATCCATTACGGGTATGTGTTTAGTACCTTACATAGTTTTGGCGCTCCTTCTGGTTTCTATTACTATTTATCAGTGGCACATGTACTTCCAAGTTATTAAAGGGCTTCTCCGGTGCTTATACATCTTATCCCCTATCCAAAGGATAGGGGATAAGATGCCTGATCGGGGGATTCGCGCTGCTGGGGACCCCCGGGATCTTGCACGCAGTACCCCGTTTGTAATCAGTCCCCGCAAGGCCGGTGGGGTGTTACGCCACGCCTCCGCCCCGTGTGACGTCACGCTCCGCCCCTCAATTCAAGCCTACGGGAGGGGGTGTGATAGCTGTCATGCCCCCTCCCATAGACTTGCATTGAGGGGCGGAGCGTAAGGTCACACGGGGCGGAGGCGTGACGTCACACGCCGCCGGCCCCGTGATCGACGAGCGTGTTAGCTCCGGGAACTGATTACAAACGGAGTGCCGCGTGCAAGATCCCGGGGGTCCCCAGCGGCGGGACTCCCGCGATCAGGCATCTTATC
This sequence comes from Hyla sarda, assembly GCF_029499605.1. NCBI lineage: Eukaryota > Metazoa > Chordata > Amphibia > Anura > Hylidae > Hyla > Hyla sarda. Next base: position 227,602,952 of record NC_079194.1, on the reverse strand, counting down.
CCCTATCCTTTGGATAGGGGATTAGATGTGTAAGCACCGGAGTACCCCTTTAAAAGGTAAAGCTGGCTTTATTGTTTGTACTAGACTACTACTTGGTATTGTGCTGGTATTCATATGCACTTGCATTTTATTATTGTTAACCAGTACTGATAATATACATTTTCCCCGTATTACATCAGCTTCACATCTCTGTCGAGCCTGTTTGTCTACATGAATTATCTTGTGGCTCTTTTTCTCAGAAAAGCAGCCCAATCCAGTTGTGAGACTTTTTATGTTTTTAATCCATTAAATCAAGTTACTTTATTTTTACCTAATGTTGGTGGCTTTTTGTCTTTTGTATTTCTGTAGGTTGTCCCAGTGAGCAGCAGGGACCACCCAGATGATAGTGTGGTGTCGGTGAGGGTAATGTGTAATTAACTGTTTTGTGATGCCAGTGCGTGGTTGACCTATACACCACCCGAGGTAGACCAGGTTTTCTGACGCAAGGTTACAGATACCTGGCTTGCTTTACTGAGGTTGAAAAGATGGTACAATCCATTACAGCTCAGATTAGCATGAAGGAGATGCAAGGTGAACTTAGGGAAGCTTATCGGCTTGCTGGGACTTATAGTTGATTGTACTGTATATGACTGACTTGACTTGTATGCAGCCCACGCTAGACTTTATTGACTTGCACTTGACTAACTTGCTGGATTTGACTTGAATTATATCCCCAAGACTGTAGGTTTACCATAAGGGTTTGACTTTTACCTGAGTACTGGGGTTAACTGGTAGTAGATGCGTGGTTGCTGGACTAGGCCTCAGGCCTCCTTCAGGATCACAGACAGACTGCACACCTCACTTAGGCTGGGTTTACATCACGTTTTCAGCCGTACGGGACCGCATACGGCTGGGGGAGCTAAAACCAGGCGCTCCAGAAACCCCTGTAGTGTAGAAAATAGTAGCAGAGGGGCTCATGACAGGGGGAGACTGGGGCTGGACGTGGGGTCAAGGAAGGGACAAGGGGATGAGTCAGGAGGGGATATAAGGAGGAGGGGGTTAGCGGGAAAGGGTCAGTGGCACGTAGCCAGGCAAGAAGCTCCCTTACCTTCGCCATGGATTTGGAAGTTTTGCTGCAGCGGCTGCGGGATGATGCCTTGCTCCACGGTCCGGGCTGGCTGGAGTCTCAGGTGCCTACTTTTGATGGAGTGGCGGGGCCATCGGGAGCGCACGGTGGTAGGAGCAGTGGGCGGCGGTCCCAGCCTCCGGCACGTCTGAGTCCTGATGCGGCTCCCAGCTCCAGGCGGCGGCAGGTGAGTCCCTCTGTGCTTCCTGCGGCCTCCTCTGCTCACCGCTCCAGCGGTTCGGCGGGGGGGGGGGGGTGGGTCTGGGGGTCTGCTCGCGGTCGCTCTGGGGCTGGGGTGCAGGGGGGTCGGCCCCCTTACAGTGCGGAGCTAGTACCAGCGGCCCGCCCTAGTCGTGAGGCCTCCGGAGGAGGGCGGGCCACGCAGAGAGGGACATCACTTGCTGCCGGCGATCGCACTCCCCTGCCGGCTGATGGGGGGAGACAGTCTGCAGGCCTGGCAGTTACACAGGCAACGGGAGAGGGTGTTGCGGCGTCTTCCCAGGGATCTGGGGGTCAGCAGAGAGTTGTTACAGCGGAGGTGCACGTGGTGGGCTCACAGTACGGGGGTGGTGCGGGGGTACGGGGGTTGGAGCTGCCGGAGAGACTTCACATAATGTTACGGCTGCTGCTGGCATGGCGGTGGCTACTGCCTCTGGACAGGTGGCTTCTGGATCGGCTGGGGCTGCTTCTTCTGGTGTGGTGTCGGCTGGAGCTTCTTCTGCTTGGAGGACAATCGCTTCTTCTGCCGGATCTGCTGTGGCGGGTGGGCTGCGCCCGGCCCGTGGCGTTCCTGCGACGAGTCGAGTGACAGATGTCCAGAGTCGGTCGGATACGGGAGTGACGGCTGCTGGGTCGGTGGCGGCCAGTGGGTCCGGTGAGTGTACCACCTTCTCCTCTCCTTTGGGGGTGGGGGATTTTGGGGGGGGTGGCGGGTTTGCAAGCTTTTCTGGCTTGGATGCAGGCACTGTTGCTTAGTAGTAGTGTGGGGGTGGCGGGTTCTCCTGCTTCTGTGTGGGGTGCGTCTGGTGGGTTGGGGACAAGGCTTGCTGGGGTTAGTGAGGTTGGGGGGGCTCCGGCGGTGGTGCCGGCGCCTGGACATAGTGGGGGATCAGTGGGGGTTAGCGCTGGTGCGGGGGCCTCTGTTGCTGCGAATGCTGGGGGGGGATTGAGGATACAGGGGCCGGTGCGCCAGGGGGGGTGGGGTGGCAGCCTCTGGGACTGTTGCTGTGTCGGGGACGAATGTGCGGCTGGCTGACTCTGCCCGGGGGGAGGTGTATGTGTGTTTTGAGGGTCCCCTGGGGGTTCATCTGAAGGCGGAAGTGAGGGAAAAAATTTGGAAGAGGGAATACGTGCAGATTTTTTCCCTCCTTCCGCTGGAAAAATTTAATTTGGATAGGGGTAAGCCGGAGGATAGTAAAAAGAAGGAGGAAGAGGAGCGTCGGCGGTATTGGCTGATACCGCGGGCGTTCTCTAATTGGATGCAAGTTTTTGCTATCTTGGCTAGTGTGGTGGGGGAGAAGAATCCGGAACATTGTTCTGGTCTCTTTTGTTATCTTGATTCGGTGGGTGAGGCTTACCGGGTATACGGAGGCACTGCGTTGCTCCGCTATGATGAACAATTTCGGCAAAGGATGGCAGTGCGCCCGTCTTTGCACTGGAACCATGAGGCTGATGGCGGCGCCAAAGGGGGGTGGTCTGGGGCAACAGTCCTTTCGGAAGAGCGCCGGCGGCTCTGGTTCAGGGCGGTTGGCGTCAGCCGGAAAGGGGGTGTGCTGGCAATTTAATGATGGCAGCTGCAAGTTCGGAGCGGATTGCCGCTTCACACATGAGTGCTCCGGTTGCGCGGGCGCCCATGGCTTGTCTCGGTGCTCCCGAAAAGGGAAAGGTAGGGGGGATGCTGACCAGAAGGGGGATGACGCCGGTGATGGTGGAAAGAATGGCTCCTTTCCTCGATCAGTACCCAAATAGGCAGGCTGCCAGGTTGTTGCAGGAGGGATTTTCTGTTGGGTTTAGGATTCCTAGTGTTGTTGGGGGATCGGGGGGGGGGGGGGGGGCGTAGTGCGTAACTTGGTGTTAGCTTTGGCGCAGCCTGCGCTAGTGGAGGAGAAATTGCTTAAAGAGGTGGCATTGGGTAGGATGGCGGGGCCTTTTGTGTCCCCGCCTTTGGCTGATTTGCGTATTTTTCCTCTTGGTCTGGTTCCTAAGAAGGAACCAAACAAGTTTCGCCTCATTCACCACCTCTCGCATCCGGCGGGGTGAATGAAGAGTCGGTGAATGACGGTATTGATCCAGCTCTGTGCGCGGTGTCATACACGTCGTCTGATGCTGCTTTGGTGTGGGTGAGGCGGTACGGGCGGGGGGCCCTTCTTGCTAAGACTGACGTGGAAGCGGCTTTCCGCCTTTTGCCGGTTTTCCGCTGTTGGGGTGTTGTTGAGGGGGGCGTTATTTTGTTGATCTTTGCTTGCCAATGGGCTGTTCCATCTCCTGCGCTTATTTTGAACAGTTCAGTACTTTTTTGGAGTGGGTTGTGCACAGGGAGTCGCAGGTTTCGTGGGTTTTGCATTATCTCGATGATTCTTTGTTTGTTGGCCCACCGGGGTCTAGGGTTTGCACGGCGTTGTTGCAGGTTATGCCGCTGGTGGCTGGGTGGTTTGGAGTGCCATTGGCGCCCGACAAAACGGAAGGGCCGGCTACGTCGGTCAAGTCTTTGGGAATAGTGATTGACACTATTGCTATGGAGTGTAGGTTGCTCGAGGAGAAGTTGGTGGAGATGAGGGAGGAGGTGTCGCGGGCATGCAGGTTAAAAAAGTTGCGGCTACGGGAGGTCCAGTTTTTGCTGGGCAGCCTTAATTTTGCATGCCGCATTATGCCTATGGGGCAAATTTTTTGTGCGGTTGTCGGCTGATTTACGGGAGGATCTGTGTGTGTGGAGGGGTTCTTTGAAGAAGTATAATGGGAGATCAGTTGTTCAGGATTGTCCTGTCTCTAGTCGGGACTTGCAGTTGTTTACAGATGCGGCAAGGGGTTTCGGTGCTTATCTGGGGGGCCAGTGGTGTGCAGGGGAATGGCCGTTGGCTTGGCAGGAGGCTGGATTGGTCGGGAACTTAGTGTTGTTAGAACTGTTTCCGATCATTGTGGTGGTTGAAGTGTGGGGGGTGCGTTTCGCTAACAGGAAAGACATTTTTTACTGTGACAATCTGGGGGTGGTGCAGGCTATTAATGCCCAAACGGCGAATGCCCCGCCGATGGTGCGTTTGTTGAGGCATTTGGTTTTGAAGTGTTTGGAGTTGAATTCGCAGTTTGTGGCTTTGCATGTGCCGGGGGTTGAGAACGGTGTGGCTGATGCTCTTTCTCGTTTTCAGTGGGAGCAGTTTCGGGAGTTACCGCCCAGTGCAGACGTGGAGGGGATCCCTTGCCCGCTTTGGATGTGGAAGCTGGCGTGACAGTGGCCATGGGCTTGGTCTGTCGATCTGTGAGTGGGGCTACCTGGACGGCCTACCACAGGTGGTGGATGGATTGGGAGGCGGTGGTTGGGCGGCTGGGCAGCCTTAGTACGGGGGCGGATTGGGAGGCGGCTTTGTTGTTTTAGGTGGGGAGGGCTTTTTGTGAGGGTGTTTCGGCGGCCCATACTGTATGGCCCGTAGTATGGGCCGGCGGCTGTCGGCCTTGGCCTTTTAGTTTAAGGCGCAGGGTTTGCATGATTTTACGAAAAGTTTTTTGGTGCGGCAGGCGATTAAAGGTTTTCGGAAAGAGGCGGGTAGTAGGGATGCTCGTAGGCCGGTATCTTTTGGGTGTTGTTTTGGGGGGGTTGTTTTTATGAGTATGAGGTGGCTTTGTTTAAGTTGGCATTTACTTTGGCTTTCTTTGGGGCATTCCGCATTTCGGAATTGGTGGCCCCGAGCAGAGTGGCGGTTGGGGTCTGTTGGTGGGTGATGCCAGTGGGGGGGGTTGGGGGTTTGGAATGTATAGTGCGCCAGTCTAAGACGGACCCGCATGGTCGGGGGGCGTTGGTTCGGCTGGCGGCGTTGGGGGGGTCGGCGATGTGACCTGTGGCGTGTTTCAGTTTTTTTTGGGGCCTTCGCCCATTGGGGGAGGGGCCTCTGCTGCTGCACGCGGATGGGTCATTTTGATCTCGCTACCAATTTGTGAGGGTTTTTCGCTTGTGTTTAGGTAGGCTGGGGCGAGTGCCGGAGGATTTCTGCTCCAGTTCGTTTCGAATTGGGGCCGCTATGAAGGCGGCTCGGTGGGGGCTGCATGCTGATGTCATTAAATGGATTGGGAGGTGGGAGTCGGACAGGTTTAGGCTTTATGTGCGGACTCATTTGCTGTGATTTGGCTGTTATGTGTTCACATGTGTTGCCTGTATTTTTCGTTCTCTTTTGCAGGTGCTGGGCAGTGTCTCATTTGGATTGTGGGTCACTCCTATGTGGCCAGAGGTGGAGTTCGGGCGGAAGTTCGGCCGGATGGTCGTCAACTGGGTTTCCCTCGATCGGCAGCGCATATGCGCTGGCTGGATAAAGGGGGCTTGTTGTGGGCGGGTTTGTTGCCACATATTCAGTTTTTTGTGGGGATGGATAGGGCTCCAGACATTTTGGTCATTCACGCTGGGGGGAACGATTTGGGGTCCGGAGGTCTAGAGACCTGATGCGTGATATAAAAGTGGATTTGCTCAGGTTGTGGGCCACGTTTCCAGGGGTCCTTATATTCTGGTCTGACATGGTGGCTAGGAAGAGGTGGGAGTTGGCTCGGTCCGTGGCTGGGGTGAACAGGGCTCGAGTCAAGGTGAACAAGGCGGTGGGGAAGTTTGTGGCCCGACATGGTGGATTGGTGGTTTGCCAACGTGAACTTGAAGGGAGTGCCCCTGAATTTTTGGCCCGTGGTGGCGTTCACTTGAATGCTATGGGGATGGATTTGTGGATTTTGGAAATTAAGGAGGTGGTTCAGCGGGCAGTGGAGTTGTGGCGGAACGGGGGCGTGTAAGGGGTCACACGCCACCGTTGTGGCGGTAGCGGGAGAAGGATTTGGAGGCAGGAGTGGCAATTTATGCTGGTTAAAAGGTATTTTGGTGAGTGGCTGGGGATGGCACTCAGCCTGGTGGATAATTCTCTGTGGGCATGGGCCCCGGGGAAAGGTTGGGCCTCTGAAATGGTGTCCCGGAGTTTGGTGATTACGGCCAGGGGCAAATGTAGGGGGCCTAATACACGGGTTTAATTGAGGTCTAAAAGGGGACAATGCCTCCAGATTCTTCTTCCGCATTACTGGGTTAAGAACTGTCATAAATTGGGGTTAGGGATTATTGGTTGCATGATGTTCATACTGTTTGTTGTTCAACAATGTTTAAATTGTAAAAGGTTTAATAAATATGGGCTGTTGTGGCCTTTTGTACCACTAATTGGTGTCAGTCGTTATTCGAGGGGTGTTTGGTGGTCTAAAGGTAAGCAGCTAGTATATCCCCTAGTCAAGAAAGCCCTGTAGTGTAGAAAATCGGAGCGAAGGGGCTCATGACAGGGGGAGACTGGGGCTGGACGTGGGGTCAAGGAAGGGACAAGGGGAGGAGTCAGGAGGTGATATAAGGAGGAGGGGGTTAGCGGGAAAGGGTCAGTGGCACGTAGACAGGCAAGTTACCACCCGCCCGCCCGCCCTCCCTGAATGTTTTGTTGGTGTCATAGCAGCGGTAGCGGGAGAAAGATTTGGAGGCAGGAGTGGCAATTTATGCTGGTTAAAAGGTGTTTTGGTGAGTGGCTGGGGACGGTACTCAGCCTGGTGGATAATTCTCTGTGGGCATGGGCCCCCGGGAAAGGTTGGGCCTCTGAAACGGTGTCCCGGGGTTTGGTGATTACGGCCAGGGGCAAATGTAGGAGGCCTAATACATGGGTTTAATTGAGATCTAAAAGGGGACGATGCCTCCAGAGTGTTCTTCCATATTACTGGGTTAAGAACTGTCATAAGTTTGGGTTAGGGATTATTGGTTGTATGATGTTCATACTGTTTGTTGTTCAACGATGTTTAAATTGTAAAAGGTTTAATAAATATGGGCTGCTGTGGCCTTTTGTACCACTAATTGGTGTCAGTCGTTATTCGAGGGGTGTTTGGTGGTCTAAAGGTAAGCAGCTAGTATATCCCCTAGTCATGTATCCCTGCTGTATGCCGCCCATATGTAATTCATTTCAATGAGCCGACTGGAATGAAATGCTGACTCCGGTCGGCTCATTTTTGCCCCGTATGCGATTTTCCACCAGACCTAAAACCGTGGTCGACCATATGGCTGAAAACGTGATGTGAACCCAGCCCCAGCTGTACCTCAGTATGCACTAGGAGAGAACTCAAGAGAGAGGGCTGAACGCTGACCTTACTATATATGGGAGGAATTTAGAGAGATCCCATTGGCCGGATAAGTCACCTGGTTCACCTCTGCATACTCCCCTAACAACAAGGTTCATAGCAAGAGGCTTCTTAAAGTAACAAGTGCATAGAAAATACAAATACATTAAAGGAAAACTGTCAGCTTTCTCTCCCCCCCCCCCCCCGCACTAACTAGCGGTACTGGCTGGTAGTGCGGGGGACACTGATCAGTTTGGTCCTTACCGTGCCCGGATCCGCAATCTGTTCGGCCCTAATCTTCTATTTTCGGAATATGCAAATGCCAGTTAGCCCGGCCGGTGCCAGTTAGCAACTCATTTGCATATTACGAAAATAGAAGAATACGGACGAACGGCATGGCGGATCCGGGCATGGTAAGGACCAAACTGATCAGCATCCCCCGCACTACCCAGCCAGTACCACTGGTTAGTGCGGGGGGGGGGGGAGAAAGCTGACAGTTTTCCTTTAACCATTAGATAAAATTGCATTATACTGTGCATTATGGAGAATGCTGAGGAGAATGGGCCTAAATCGGACATTGAAGCAGCATAATAGTCTAAGAGTGTTTTCCAACCATTGTGCCTCCAGCTGCTGCAAAACTACAACTCTCAGCATGCCAGCAGATAATATGGCTGACTGCCAAGGCAAATGCTGGCAACCCAACAAAATGTTAGTACTGTATATACTTGAGTATAAGCCGTGTTTTTCAGCAAAATTTTTCGTGCTGAAAATGCCCCTCTCAGCTTATGCGCGAGTGAAAAAAAAATACAGTTTTGTGAGGTTGGCCGTGCCATCCATCTTCGCTGCAGGGACCATTTGACTAATGACGATGCTTTGACGCCACCACACACGTGATGTCAGGGGCGTCCCTGCGCACGGACGTCCCAGCGTGTCGTCGTCAATGCAGCGTCACTAGTCTGGGGGCCGGCCCAGAAAGGAGAAGAGGGCCTCCCGGTGAAGATGGACGGCCCAGACCGCTTTACCCTCCCCACCGAAATGCGGACGGTCCCTGCAGCTACTAAGCAACAGGACCGAGAGAACTGGGGAGGTGAGTAGACAACAAGAAGGGCCTGTATGATGACGGAGGGGGCGGTCTGGATGATGGCAGGTTGGATATAGACTGGGGATGATGATGACAGGGGGGTTTGACAGGGAGTGATGATGATGGGGGTCTGGATGATGACAGAGGGGGATGATGTATTTTTCCTCCTAGGCTTATACTCGAGTCAATAAGTTTTCCCAGGTTTTGGGGGTGAAAGTAGGGGCCTCGGCTTATATTTGGGTCGGCTAATATGGTATAAACGGTATAACCCAGTGCTTTCCAACCAGCCTGCCTCCAGCTGTTGCAAAACTAAAACTTCCAGCATGGTCGGTCAACCAAAGACTGTATGGGCATGCTAGAAGTTGTAGTTTTGCAACAGCTGGAGGCTCACGGTTGGGAATTCACATGGGGAGATTTATCAAAAACTGTCCAGAGGAAAAGTTGCTGAGTTGCCCATAGCAACCAATCAGATAACTTCTTTCATTTTTTAAAAGGCCTCTGAAAATGAAAGATACAATGTGATTGGTTGCCATGGGCAACTCAGCAACTTTTCCTCTGGACAGGTTTTGATAAATCTCCTCCTATAAAGTTTTGCTCACCTATACTCACCTATGTCAACTCAAAAATTAGGAAAAGTGAATCCAGCAGGAACAATGTAAAATCTTCAAACTGACGTGTTTCAGGTGCTTCACACACTTGGTATTAACTATAGTATGATTAATGGTGCGTGAAACAAGTCGGTTGCTACCGGCCACATAGCAATATGTTATTTTAATAGTGCCAAAAATAAAGTTTGAGGATTCTACATTGCACCTGCTGGATTTGCCTTTCCTTTTTTGTTTTTGTTTTACTGTCTAGGAAACACTGGTTTGGGACCTATTGGGAACCCTTGGGTGTCCAGGTGTTGTGGCCCAGTACAGAAGTGGCCCTTCTGTACACTGTTTGGTCCTTTCAGGTGGACCTAGCCCCACACTCCTCAGGACTCTCATCACACTATGGTTCATATAAAGGGTTAATGTGTTGTATTTAAGTGAATATGTCTATAAGTCCTGTTGATAAGTCATGTAACCAAGGAAGGTGTCAGTGACCAGGTGACATGTGGGTGACTTATGGGAGTCCTCCAAATTGCTCTCTTAAATACCTGGGAGGAGTTAGTTTAGTTTCAGTTTCGACCTTGCTGAGCTACAGTACAGTCAAGACCTGAGAGTGTCTGGTGTCCTAAGGGAGACAAAAGCCCAAGGCTAAGTTTCTACTTTTTTGGGGGGGGAAAAACGCCAAGAAAAATGCCAATTCTGCCGCATGACGTTTTTTTCAGCCAAAAAACGCTGCGGCCAGATGTTTACTGTAAATCAATGAGAAATCGCAAAATTCTTTTTCCACTTGGCGTTTTTCAGTTTGGTGTTTTTCAGCTCCTTGGCGGTTTTGCAAAATCCCAGCATGTTGAGCCATTGGCATTTTTTTCCCTGAAATCGGGGCGCTTTTCTCCCACAGAAGTGCAAGGGAGTAAAAAAACGCCAAGAAAAAAGCCATATGGGTTTTAACTTTGGCGTTTTTTCAGGCGGTTTTTATTCTCTTTTGGACTTTAGCGATCCAAAAAAGTGATGGAGATACCTTTTTTAATTAAATTTCGTAGGGTATCTTAAAAAAAAAAAAAGATACAGTAGTGATGGGAAAAAAATTGTATTTAACGAAATTTATCTTTTTTATAACAACATTTTTATTAATTTTTAAACAGGGATCAATTTATGTGGGCGGGCAGAGCACTAAAAATATAGCCGATAATAATAAAAATGTAGTGTGTGTGTTTTTCACTTTTTTATTTTTTAGGGGGTACTACTACTCCCAGCATGGAACACACACTGTTCCATGACGGGAGTAGTAGTACCTGTACTAATTGACAGATTGCCCTGGGTCCGTTGCGATACTTTTGTATAATGTATAGATGCGGCTGGCCGGACTTCTATGTTCCCCTGCACTGCCATATATATACACCTATTCATATTTCCCGCAGAGAGTTGTGATTGGCCAGATGGCTCCAGCCAATCACAACTCTGCGGGAAATATGAATAGGTGTATATATACGGCAGTGCAGGGGACCATAGAAGAGCGTCCGGCTGCATCTATACATTATACAGGAGGATCACAGTGGGTGTCAGGCGTGACATCTGCTGTGATCTTTCCTTAACTGCAGGTACTACTACTCCCAACATGGAACAGAGCGTGCTCCATGATGGGAGTAGTAGTAACTGCAGTTTAGGAAAGATCACAGCAGGTATCACTCCTGACATCCGCTGTGATCATACTTTCTATTGCAGAGATGTGGAGCGGCTCTATACAGCGCTCGCATCTCTGCACTATACTCCGGCCAGTGATGTGACTAGAACATCACTCATTCATATTTCCCACTGAGAGCTGTGATTGGCAGCAACCATCCAGCCAATCCCCACTCTGGGCGGAAAATATTCACATCACTGGCCGGAGTACAGAGTAGAGATGCGAGTGCTGTATAGAGCCGCACCACATCTCTGCTATATTATGGACGATCGCATTGGGCGATATAGCTATTAGGAAAGGTACTACTACTCCCATCATGGAACAGTGTGATCCATGCTGGGAGTAATAGTACTACCTAAAAAATTTCAAAAAAGAGAGAAAAAAAGTGAAACACACACACTTTATTAAACATTAATTAAAATTTGGTTATAAAAAATAAAAGGTTAAATACATTTTTTTCCATCACTACTGCATCCTTTTTTTTTTTTTTCTTTTGGTACCCAACAAATTTTGGGTACCAAAAAAAATAAAAAAGCCAAAATGTGCCAAAAATGCAATTTCCACACAAATGAAAAAACACCAGAAAAAACGCCAGGAAAAATGCCAGATGCAGGAAATTGCACTGGCGTTTTTTCAGGTGTTTTTTTCAAACCAAAAAATGCAGGACAAAAAAAACAAGCTTCACCACGCAGCCACGCTTCTATCAACCATGTACCCCTTCAGGTGAAAGTCAAAACCTGGTAATCAACCACAGGGGAGAAGTCTAGTCAGTCATAGTCAAGTCTATCAAGCCTGCAATTCAGCGTGGGATTGCACGATTAAGTCCAATTCCACTACAAGTCCCAGTTAGCCCGCAAGTCTCCCAAGTCACTGGTCATCTCATTTTGCCTAACTGAGCTGTAAGGACTATACCATCTGTCTGCCTCAGTAAAGCTGCCGTTGTTCTGTAACCTTGCATCAGAGTGATTATTTGCCCTGCGCCTGTCCCAGGTACCAGCGGCCATACCTCGGGTGGTGTAGAGGATAACTATGCCCTGGCATCACAAACACAAGGGGTTAATACCATCTGCTCATAGGGTAATAACATCTGCCTTTCCACCGCACCCTCAACACACAGGCATGCTGGAAATTGTAGTTTTGCAACAGCTGGAGGCACACTGGATAGGAAACACTGGTATAGGATATTACCGTATTGGGCACCAAATGAAATGCAACCAAATCTGTGGAATAGATGCTCAAAATGCATGTTTTTGCATGTTTTTGGAAGCAGCCACAGGTTCTTTTTAAAGAACACATACTCTAACTATAAGGGGGCAATATGGCAGCCTTTTTTTTTTTCCTGGGGGCACCGTTTCATTTGTTATTATGGGGGCCTTTAAAGACCTGCCTCAGCATGCCTGTTATATCATATAGGGGGAGGCAAGCCATTTATATTACTGGCTACAATGGCTTATACATTAAGCCTACAGAATTGTAATCTAAGTGATATATGCATTTTACAGAAGCAACCAGACATAATAAGTAAAGTCACTTCTTTATGGGAAGATTAAGATGCCTGTGCATTTTTGCCCTGTATATTATTTCTTTCATTTGTTAAAGCCTAGTCAGCAAACAATGGTGCTTTTTACTGCCGTCATTGTCATAACCAAGGGCAGTGCAAACAATAAAGTTAAGCTATTCAAATTACAGAAATGATTGTCAATTAAAATAAGTAATGTGGACAGAATGCAGACTTGCTGAATCGCTGGGAAATTCACCATTAAATCTCTCTTAGTTGCAAACTGATTTTGTATAATGTCTTTACAAATGATATATTTGTGCAACACATCGGTTGCGCTCTGGTTTTATTGACTGAAGCTTGTTTCCTACTAACCCTTTGTATTCAACAGCAGTTTTGTCCAAGGACACATGCCATTCATATATGCCCCCTGGCTGCAAACTACGAGAATAGTTTCTTGTAGGTCTTAGAGTTTCGAAGAACTTTCTCCTTAAAGGGGTACTCCGGTGGAAAACTATTGTTTTTCAACTCAACTGGTGCCAGAAAGTTAAACAGATTTATAAATCACTTCTATTAAAAAATCTTAATCCTTCTAGTACTTATTAGCAGCTGAATACTACAGAGGAAATTCTTTTCTTTTTGGAACACAGAGCTCTCTGCTGACATCATGACCACAGTGCTCTCTGCTGGCATATCTGTCCATTTTGAGAACTGTCCAGAGTAGAGGAAAATCCCCATAGCAAACATATGCTGCTCTGGACAGTTCCTAAAATGGACAGAGACGTCAGCAGAGAGCTCTGTGTTCAAAAAGAAAATAATTTCCTCTGTAGTATTCAGCTGCTAATAAGTACTGGAAGGATTAAGATTTTTTTCATAGAAGTAATTTACAAAAGTTTAACTTTCTGGCACCAGTTGATTTAAAAAAAAAAAGTTTTCCACCGGAGTACCCCTCTAAAGGGGTACTCCAGCGCTAAACATCTTATCCTCTATGAAAAGGATAGGGGATAAGATGTTAAATCACGGGGATCCCGCCGCTGAGGACCCCCACGATCTCTCCTGCAGCACCCCTGTTTTTCAGCCGCACAGAACGAGGATCGCTCTGTGGCTGATGACAGGCGGTGCAGGGGACGGAGTATCATGATGTCACGGCTCCACGCCAACTCCCATAGACTTGTATTGAGGGGGGCAGAGCGTGATGTCACGAGGGGGCGGAGCCATGACATCACGATACTCCATCCCCTTATAGGGGATAAGATGTTTAGTGCTGGAGTACCCCTTTAATCCTTCCAGTACTTATCAGCTGCTGTATACTACAGAGGAAGTTGTATACAGTGATCCCTCAAAATATAATATTAATTGGTTCCAGGAGAACCATCATATGTTGAAACCATCATATGTCGAGTACATATGTCTATGTAAAAATGGTAATTGGTTCTGGGGCCTCGGAACCATTGTATGTTGAATACATATCTCTATGGGAAACTGCTAATTGGTTCTGGGATGACCATTGTATGTGGAGTGTATGGGGAGTGTTTAACAAACCAGGGTGCCTCCAGCTGTTGCACAATCACAACTCCCAGCATGCATGTACAGCCATTGACTGTCTGGGCATGCTGGGAGTTATAGTTTTGCAACAGCTGGAGGCACACTGATAGGGAAACATTGATGTATGAGGTGTATTGTGCGTATATGTATTGTATGTGATGTGTGACATCGCATACAGTACTGTACAGTTCTTTAAATACCTTCAGGGGGGACAGAATGTCCTCCATTACGATCCTGCCGACTACAGCTCTATAGGAAAGGAAGGGGAGGGCAGCCAGCAGCTCATTGGATGCCTGCAGCAAGATGCTGCAGGCTATCGGCTATGGCTGCACTGGGGGGTGGGGCTTACACGGAGCTCACAGTGGAAGCCTGCGTGAGTTAGCAGGACAGCATGTGAGTAACAGGAGGCAGAACGGGGCACATTAAACAACTATCTGTCAGTTGCTGAAGTTGTCAGCGCTGTCAGATAGCTGTTTGTATGATGGACCCAACACACAGCAGCATCATATGTCGAGGCTGCCTTCAACATACGATGGGCTCTGAGAGGCCATCGTATGTTGAAATGATCGTATGTCGGGGACATCGTAAGTCGGGGGGTCACTGTAGTTCTTTTCTGTCTGACCACAGGGCTCCCTGCTGACACCTCTGTCCTTGTCAGGAACTGTCCAGAGCAGGAGGAAATCCCCATAGCAAACCTCTCTTGCTCCATACAGTTCATGAAATAGACAGAGGTGTTGCAGAGAGCACTGTGTTCAGGCAGAAATTAAGTATACAACTTCCTCTCTAGTATTCAGCAGCTGATATGTACAGGAAGCAGTAAGCAAGAAATGTCCAGCGAGGTAGGATGCAAAACAGGATTCTTTATTTAGGACACATGGTCAGCACATAAATCTAACGCGTTTCGGGTCAAGCAGGACCCTTAGTTATGGCTGGACATTTCTTGCTTTCTGCTCCAAGTACAAGACCGGAGGCACTGCTGGCTAGTCCGTGCGAGGTGTGGGAGACGCAGCGGAGGTGAGCCTTCCTATCTACTTAATCCATATGTACAGGAAGGATTAACATTTTTAAATAGAAGTAATTTACAAAGCTGTTTAACTTTCTTGCACCAGTTGCTTAGAAATTTTTTTTCCCACTGGAATACCCCTTTAAGAGTACGTTCACACATGCTTATTTTTGCTGCAGATTTGCTGCTGCAAATCTGTGTAGAAAACACCATAAGGGGGTATTCTGACTTACTTAGCGCAGGATCATGGAGGTCTAGAACAGGGCCCCAGGTCTTTAGTTACTTTGTTATGAATGGAGTGATAAGTTGTATAAGTGATAAAATGAATGGAGCGGTGGCACGCTGTGCAACTCCCCACTCCATTCATAGCAAAGACCTGGGGGTCCGTTCTGGAGAACACTGTGTCAGGGGTGGGGGGTGGTTCCAGCAATCAGACCCCCTGTGATCTAACCCACCCAATAAACTTATCTCCTATGTTATAGGGGCTAAGTCATTTTTAATTGGAATACCCCTTTAAAGGTTTACAGTGGTACATTTGGTTTTAAGGTTGGCTATATACATGAGATAAAACTTGAGCAAACAAATCTGTTTTGGGGACATTTTGACCAATCATTATTTGAAAATGATATGCAATTTATACCATTACGGTGTCGAACAACAGACTGATGTCCTCCAAAAATGTAATTGGCTAGGTTGGATTTTTTTTGGCAGTGGTCAGCTGAAAAAACAAATGATGGCATGATCAGATAGCTGTGCTTCTCGGTATCAATGCCAGACATAGCTGGAGACTACTGAGAATGGGGTACCCAGCTGCCTTATCTAATAAGCCATAAAGCGAATGAGCCTTAAAACCAGCCCCACTCTTTCATATCACTGGTCCCATTCTGACACTCAGAGATGGGGACGGGGCTCAATGCTATCAGATATTGTGACAAGGACACATCACAGCTTACAAGGACATCCTGCTCTTTTAAGAAAGGGAGATCACAGCTGAAATGGATATTTTGTGCACTTTGGATTGTAATTGTTTATTACACATTTTGACACCATATTTAAGCTAAGGCTTCCTGTCCTGTACAGATCACTTTCCAGCAGTAACAGATTACAGTGAAAGTTGATACCAGTAGATAGATAAGACGATAGATGATGTTCACAGCTCAGCGTACCCCTTCTAGTAAAATTACCTCTGCACAGGTCACAAAGCATGCCCAGAAACTTCTCCCATTCATGTCAATAGATCAGATCAAGGCTTCTAAGGGCAGCTAGAATCACTTCATACACTAGCTGTGCCATCCACCATAAATGTATGTCAGAGGGAGCCAATGGTTTTGAAAAAAATAGATCATAATGCTAAAGATGCACTTTTTATTCCATCTTTTGGGAATGTGATGACCAAAAATCTGCAATTTTTGACTTCGGTATTGTTTTGCATTTACACCATCCACCAAACAGGATCAATAATGTAATATTTTAAATACTAGATACTGGGTTTTCCCCTGTTATCCCATTATCTGTTGGAAGTACAGCTTATCTATTTCCGGTCATCCTACTTTGTGGATTTATAGTCTTGATGGACCAATTTATATGTGTTGTGGGGTTCTAATTTTAATGTTTCTAGTAAAGGTTATGTTTTAACTCTCATCAGTGTCGCTGCACTAACCTGTTGGTTCAGGTGTGTAGTGCGGGTGACACTGTTAATAATCATACATACCAGTCCCCATTCCTTGGTCAGTTGTCCCGCTATCTTGCCCCATTTCTTCTGATCCAACAGCAGGCTTGGGATATGGGTGGAGCTTCCTGACATCACCGCTGCTGTTTCTCTGCTAGCAAACAGCAGCGGTGATGTCAGGAAGCTCCGCCCATACCCCAAGCCAGCCCATGAACAAAAGGAACGAAGGAAGATAGCAAGACAATGTAACCACTTTAGATAAGTATGATTTCTATCAGTATCACCAGCACCACACACCTGTTTTTTTTCTAATTATTTTACTTGCACATTTTAAGTCCCTAAAGGGGACTATTTTAAGCAATCATTAGATTACTAATACTGAACAATTCTATGCATTTGCATAGCATGTCTTAGTGCGATTGGTACTCTAGTAGAAGAGCCTGCTGGAATGGTTGGAATATTTCGTTTTTGCTGTTTTTTTGTTCATTTTTCATATTTAGGCAGATTTTTCTCACCAACTCCATAGTTTATAATAAGGATTCACATAATTAACAATTCTGATAAAAAGTCTTGCATTTTGTATTACTGTTGTTAGCTCTGCAAGGAGGACACTTTAGCTTGCTATGTAAAGGCTTGATATAGTCGTAGGGATACTGCAGTTGTTAACTTAACTGGAGCTTTTTGCCAGGTTTTGCACTTAAAGGGGTATTCCAGGAATTTTTTTTTATTTGACTATGCTACAGGGGCTGTAAAGTTAGTGTAGTTCATAATATAGTGTCTGTACCTGTGTGTGACGGTTTTCTCACAATTCTTCTGTGATTTTCACCCCAATATTTATTTTTAACAGCATACAAAATGACCGTTGTCTCAGATTTTTCCCAGCTTGCAATGCGTCGAGACCTGACTCACTAGTCAGCTGATGACAGGGAGCCTGTCTGCTTCAATGGGTGGAGGGAGCAATTTGAAACTAATGCAACAGCTGCAGGCACCCTGATTGAAAACCACAGGTCTGCAGCTCAATTATGTTTCAATGGTTGGGGTGGCTGATGGGTGGGAAGGAGGAAAATGGAATCATGGGATTTGTAGGCAAACAAGAAAACTGAAAACAGGAAATACAAGTTCACAGAAAGCTACCCACAGTTTTATGGTGGACTCACAACATAGCCAATTAGCCCCAAGCCAAGTGCAGATCCTTCCTAAGCATGTCCATTACTGTCTGCCAGGTACATGCTAAAACCACCTTATGGTGTGCAACACTCACGTTTCTAAAAACAGGAACTCCGGAGGATGTGGATCCGCTGGACCTGTGTGGCAGATGACTCGGACCGTGTCAGGTAACGGAGTCTAAGGTGCCGCTGATCTTCACCAGAGCCCACCGCAAAGCAGGTTGGGCTTGCTGCTGCAGCGACACCCAGGTTGTAACCCCCGGCAACAGCTTGACCACACAGGCGGCTGAGGAGATGTGAAGCACAGAAGGGATGAGACAACTCATAGTCAGGATAGCTGTAGATCAGGGCAGGCAGCACAGTAGCGTAGTCGGGACGTAGTTCAGTAGGCAGGCGGCAGAGAAGCAAGGTCAAGGTCACAAGAGCAGGAGATCTGGTACACGGCAAGGCAATACAAAGGAACGCTTTCTCTAGGGCACGAGGCAACAAAGATCCGGCAGAGAACTGAGGAGGGTGGAGGAATTTATCAACAAGACACAGGTGGTTACACTAATGAGCGTACTGGCCCTTTAAATCTTAAAGCTCCAGCACGCGCACGCCCTAAGGGACGGGGACACGTGCGCTGGAGCAGAGAGGTGGAAGCAGAGGCAGGGGAAACACCCGGAGAGTGCCGGACTGGGGCTCGCATGCGGATGCGTCCCGCAGTGCGAGTCCCAGCCCCGTCGGCAGCAGAAGGTAAGGGGACCATGCGCTCACGGCCAGCGTGTGAGGCCGGAGCGCATAGCGTAACATGGTGGATAACTACTTTAAGGCAAACACTTTATTGGGGCACTATGACTGGCATTGTTATCTGGGTCTTGTACACAGATCTGTAGTCAGGATATTGTGGTAAATACCGATATGTCTAAGTATGGGAGCATGGTCACTATCTCTGTAATTAAAGGAAATGTGTCTGATAGGCCATCAAGGTTTATGTTCTGAAAAAAAAAATGCCCTTGAGCACCAATACATATTGGTGTTTCTCCACACTTCATATATAAAAATGTGAGAATTTCCATAAAAACACACTAGGAGCTGTGTAAAAAGCTCTTTCATGATCACACAACCACAATTCTCTACTGCAGTAAGAAAAATACCACAGTTCTGACTACAGTCAATTCCTGCCTGGCCTATACATCAGTCCTCACATACTGAGTGCGCAGAAGAGTGAACGATAAATTCTGATTGGTCTCTGCAGCTAGAAGGATATTGTAATGACAAATTAACATGGTTCAACAGCGGGGTTTATATAAAGTACTTACTGAACATGGATGTTTTTATATAAAGCATTTTCATAAAGCGTAGTCATTTTTCATATCAATTTTGAGATAACTGAGACCTTTATTCAGAGATAGAAACATAACAAGAAACCATGGGGGACATTTAACATTGCTTTTAAAGTATTTTTTTATCAATGTTTTGGCGCAGTTCAGGCGCAAGCAGTATATTTAGCAAATTGTATGCGTCTTTTGATATAGACAGTTTCACTCTTTTTGTCTACCCGTAGAACTTTTTCTTTTTGACCGTGCAGTGGTCACGTATTTATCATTTGCGACTTTCGTCAAAAGTCGCTATTTTGTATGCAAAGGTACTTTTTTAGGCGCAAAGCTACACCACCGACCAGTAAGTGTAAGAATCACTTCTAACTTCCGCAATTCAACCTTTAACCTCTTGTGGACGACAGCATCCCACTCCCCTTCTATGACACGTGTTCAGGAGCTGAGCGTAGGTGTAACTACGAGCGCTCAGGGTCCCGCTCCTCCCCCGGAGCCCTCGTGGCATTCATCTTCTGTTAGCGGCGCCCCGGTCAGACTCGCTGACCGGGAGTGCTGCTCTGAGTCCCCCGGCGGGGATGCGATCCACGCGGCGGGACGTGCCTGTCCGCGGGTCGCATCCCGTTCTGCTCACCTGCCCCATCCTCCTTCTGTCCCATCCAGGCACGCACGGCCCCGCTCTCTAGGACGCGCGCCGGCTCTCTGAAATTTAAAGGGCCAGTGCACCCCTAATTGGTGCCTGGCCCAATCAAGTGCAATCACCTCCATTCCTATAAAAACCCACTTCCCCTTCCTGTCCTCCCCGTATCTTGTTGCCTTGTGCCCTGAGAAAGCGTTTAGTGTGTTCCCTTGCCTGTGTATCCAGATCTTCTGCCGTTGTCCCTGACTACGAATCTTGCGGCCTGCCCTGACCTTCTGCTACGTCTGACCTCGCCTCTGTCTAGTCCTTGTGTACCGTGCCAGTCTCAGCTGCCAGAAAGGTCGAGTCGCTACTGAGGGACACGACCTGGTAGTTACCGCCGCAGCAATTCCATCCCAGTTTGCGGCGGGCTCTGGGGAACACAAGAAACTACTTAGAACCGATCCCCCAGTACGACCCGTGCCATCGCCTCTCTGGTCCAGAGGATCCACCTCCAGTGTCCTCACCAGCCGTCAGTCCGGATCCTGACAGCAGGTCATAGATGGGTAGTCCTGGCAGCTATCTGCCTCCAGGACCCATCTATAATACCAGACATCTCCGATCACGGTGATGCCCAGCTTTAAAGGGGGTACTCTGCCCCTAGACATCTCATCCCCTATCCAAAGAATAGGGGATAAGATGTCAGATCGCCGGGGTCCCGCAGCTGAGGACCCCCGCAATATAGCAAGCAGTACCCACCTGTAACTGCTTCCGGGAGCTCTGGAGGATCTCAGGCTAATATCTCCCGACCACGGAGATGGAAGATCGTGACGTCACGACTCTGCCCCCGTGTGACATCATGCCCCGCCCCATCATTGCAATTCTATGGGAGGGGGCATGACGGCTGTCACGCCCCCTCCCATAGACTTGTATTGAGGGGGCGGGGCGTGACATCACACGGGGGCAGAGTCGTGAAGTCACGATCTTCCGTCCCCGTGGTTGGGAGAAATTAGCCTGAGATCCTCCAGCGCTTCCAGAAGCAGTTACTGGTGGGTGCTTCTTGCTATATTGCGGGGGTCCTCAGTGGCGGGACCCCGGCGATCTGACATCTTATCCCCTATCCTTTGGATAGGGGATAAGATGTCTAGGGTCAGAGTTCCCCTTTAACCCCTTAGACACCACAATAGAATTTGATTGTAGCGTCTAAAATGTAAGTAAAAATGTCCCGGAAGCTCTGTGAAATGAAGTAAAAACACCTAACCTGCCAAATTCAGGACCCGGGAAAGTATCTACTTCCCTCCCTCACAAGCGTCTAGAAAAAGTGTATGTGGTAGAGCTTTTCCCGCCACAGCAGAGCTGCGCAAAATTCATCATCCTGCTCCACCTTCTTGATAAATAAGATGCACACTAGTCAAACCAACCACCCAAATAAACGTGGGAAAATAGCTCTACCGTAGGCATTATTTGATAAATCTGGGCCCATGTGACTCCACAGCAGAACTTTGAATGGGTTCCTAATCATCCATGGCCATGCTGACACCCGACCACTGGTATTGATCACATATCCTGAGGGTAGGCTATCAATAACATAACTCAACTTTACATTTGGTCTTTCTCTAAATAAAATTGATGATGTTCACAGGGATGCCACAGGACAGATAATGCACACAGCTATGTCACTGCATAAAGACACACAAGAAAATCATACAAAAAAAGTGTAATTTATTGCCATATTAAAACAGAAGAATCATGTGATGTCACAAGTGAGAGATAATGTGCACAGTGATGTTTATGCATAGAGATCTTTCACACAGTTGTGGTATAGTACAAGGATAATCCTCTCAGTGAAGTCACAGCACAGGTGACATCACAAGAGAAATAATGTGACCTCACACACAGGAAAATATGTAATGATGTCATAGTAAAGGGATAATGCAGTGGTGTGAAAGAATAGGAATAATGCAAAAACAATGTATTCAGCAGAAGTGTTCCATAGCAATGCTTTAAATGGGTCCTGAACCTATATTTTACATATTTCTCTCAATTCCATCATTCACTAACTGCATTTTACCTTTGTATGTAAATGGACCTCTAAAGTTATTGGATTTTATAGCAGCTGGTGCTGCCATGTGTTCTAGCTGGGCAGTTCCTGCTCTGCTGAGTTCTGTAGCGCCAGGGGACTGTGGCCAGAGGCTGCCTGACAGGGCAGCAAGGGTACAGGGTAACACCTCCCGTACTGGGCCAGCACAATAATGTATATGATTAGCTAAAATACAACCATGAACCAAATCTAACACCTAGATAGAAGATGCCATATTCTTCCACAAGTCCCAAAACACTGTGCTAAGACTAACCCCTATTATATCCGTGCACCATTAATTGCTTCACTTCTTATAAAATTTATTTGCCCCAGTAAAATGTGAAGGTTTAATCTTCACAATAAACTTTCTCACAGAAATGCCATACGTGCGGCCATATATCATCCCGCGCCTCTCCCGTGCTGCCTACATCCTGTAACCTGGCTGTTATTCTTACACGAGGAAGTTTAACCTGAATAAAAATCCTATTGAATTCCCCGTAATAATTGTACCGAACTGTATAATCCATTTAGGTCAAACACTTCTGAAATGTCAATTCATTTCCTCCCCGGTCTGTGTTCACGGTCTTCTGACAGACAGAAAGGAATTTCACCCTGTACAAAAGAGAGATGAGTCTCAGTCAAGAGTCAGCGACATTAGCTGAAGAAACTAATAAAGTGCACGTATTAAGTAATAACATTTTTAAATTCATTGCTTCCAGGCGGAATTTATATTCAAGGTCTGGCACAGGCTATGAAATCTAATTTTGTTCTCATGGATGTGTGATATAATTTTATAAGTGTTATAAAGAAAGGTCTTTACTTCTGCTGACCGGAGAGCTGTGTTATCTGGCCATATATATAACACAAGTGGCCCTTCTCTTGCAATAATATCAGGGCACCAGGGTTTAAAGGGAATTGATCCATCAATATTTTTCTCTGCAGAAAAAATAGATTTACTGCTATTTATTCTACAATTTTATAGTGTTATTTTTTATTATATACAGTGTATACGCACTAATAATCTAATGTCTGTCTGTGCAAGAACAATGCTGAGTTTTCATAACAGGATCATAATTATTTGTTTTTTAAGTGTAGTTG
Organism: Hyla sarda; assembly: GCF_029499605.1. Lineage (NCBI taxonomy): Eukaryota > Metazoa > Chordata > Amphibia > Anura > Hylidae > Hyla > Hyla sarda. Next base: position 227,580,180 of record NC_079194.1, on the reverse strand, counting down.
TAAGGCTGGGTTCACATATGTCCCGCATCCGGCATGGGTGAACTGAACCTAAAAATCTCGATGCAATTGATGCCACAACTGATGCCAATATTGTTTCTGGGCAACGGACAGGGGAACGCAGCTTGCATTCCCTCCGGCGTGTCCAACCATCCGGCGTCAAAATTGAGACGCTGGATGATTGTGAACTGTCCAATTCAAATGAATGGGATCAGTTCTAGCATCAGTTGCCCTCCGGTGCACGCCAGAGGGAAACTGTGCCGGACACCACACACATGTGAACCCAGCCTAAGGGGTACAGGGCTACTTAGTTTTGGCACGCTCTCAGACCATGTCATATCAGGAACTTGATGTGTCCTGAAACTCTTCCCCTTCCATAGGTCGGGGTTCTGCTCTGTTGACTGCTGTATCACAGATAACTGCGGCACTGCTAGGCACTGGTTCGTAGGTGAGTACCATGCAAGGGTTAAACACTTATAGGCAATGCTAGATAAAGACCTTATTGTTAGGTCGAAATGTCGCACCTCTGTATCTGATGGGTGAATAAACCACATTTTCTTGGTTATCTCGATTAAAATTCCTTCTTTTATTTTTGAATTTTTAACACATAGTAGTTTTTCCCCATTAGACACCCCTTCCTCTTTCATTTTGGCCACCAGTTCCAAGCTGGCTCTATACAATATAAAAATGTTGCCTAAACCCAATAATTTAATAGGAAAGAGATGTCATAGTAAAATATCCTAGAATGAAGTGCTGTAAAAAATAACTTTTAATTTTCTATAAAAAAAATAACATCCAAAAAATAAAATGTTGTGTGTAAAAGCCACAAGGTAAACATTAATAGAACCTCTGGTTGTTTCGTACAAAATACTTGTGATAGCACCTCAGAGCAAAACCTGGGTGTGCACTACTCCACTGGTTTTGCACATGCAAAATGTAATTTCCTCCCAACCTTCCAACAGGTTTCTGTTGCTGATGTTAGCATTGTCTTCAGGGGAGAAAACCGTTGATAAATATGAGAGAAACCTAGATAATAGATCAAACCAAATTGTTGAATAGAGGGTACATGCATGTAAGGTTCCTGCAAAAATGATTACGAGCATGAACAGAGATGGAACATTACTTGTCATGTCTTCTGGTGTCAGTTCAATGTGCACCACCGTGGTGCTTAGCCAGGGGCTGACAAGAAATACAATGGGGCAGAATGTTAGGCCAAAAGACTAATCTAGTATGGATTGGGTGCTATTTACTGCCCCACACTAAAAAGTCTAAACAATAACTGTCCTTGAATAGTTACAGTTTAATGATGGAAGCCCTTAAAGGAGTACCGCATCTGTACGGGGACCCTGCATTGTTCTGCGTGCCTAATGCACGTATCGTCAACTTCACAGAGGTCGCCGACATGCCCCCTCCATACAGCTCTATCAGAGAGGCGGGGATGCACGAACGCTGCATCTTTGCCTCTCCCACAGAGATACATGGAGGGGGCGTGTCGGCCGCCGCGTCATGCTGCGGCCAACACGCCGCCTGCACGGGAGAGCTGTGGCAGAGTCGGGGCTCGTACAGGAGATCGCAGGGAGTCCCAGCGTTCAGACCCCCACGATCAGAAACGTATCCCCCTATCCTGCGGATAGGCGACAAGTGTCTAGGGCTCCAGATCTTTAAATTGCTGGTAAAATACCCAGAACAGTAGGGTACGCTGTACTTATTGTGCCCAACCAAGAATAAAACACAGGGGAGTCTATACAATGAACAGGGGAATATATGCAATTGTATGTGATTGCTCAGTAGTACACAGTGACCCTCATTTACAAAGTACGGAGTATGGTATTTTTTCTAGGTTTTAATTTCTGACAGAGATTTTTCCACAGTATTTACAAATTTTCCCTGGGTTTTGCACTTTTTCCTACATTTTGCTTTTTTTTTTTTTTTTTTTTTTTTTTTTTTTACACCTGCTCTGAGCTGTCAGGTTTTCTACAGCTCTAATCTACCACATTTTATGTTGTAAATTTGTTGGAATTTATTTAAAACTGTTAGGAACACACCATTTTCAGTGGACACACCCCTTTCCCTGGAGACATGCCTCTTTTCAGAGTTAAGTAAAAGTTAGTAGGGTTTTGGGGATTTTTTGTCGGAAATTCTGGTGCACGACACATGCAACACAAAAGAACCCTACAAACTCCTGTAGTAAATGAGGCCCATAATTCTCCAGTGCTAAACAGCTGTGTCAGGTCCTGCTGCCAAGCGGCCAATCGCTACCCCAATTCTCCGATGGAGTTGGAGTCCCCAACTTCATCAGTGGCAGACGATGTCATGGGAAATAGGATTGTTCAATTGTATTTTAGCTGGCAAGTTCTTGAGAAAAGCCATCGCCAGAGGTGGCTGGTAGTGTAAAAGTGCACCAGAACCCCAATCCCCCTATGAAAGTACATGCACATTTAGCAGCATGCACATGCATTGGGGGATCAGGAGGGATAGCTTTCAGCCAATGAATGTTTGGCCAACAATAATAATCTAAGGTGTATGGTCTGCTTTACGTGCAAAGGGGTTACACTGAGGAGTTTTTTCTAACTTCAGGACCTGACTGAAAGTTCCCTCACTAAAGCCCGTTGTTGTTGGTAGTGGTGAGGGATAGGATGTGAGTTTTTACAAGTAGGATCATCAGCAGGTGGTGATGCATGGTACAAAGTTGTCAGTTTGGATCAATGTCTAGAACAGGCAGCAGGCAGTAGATACATGAATCCAGCCATAATATACAAGGTATAAAACAAAATTGACAAGGAAGGCGAGGTCAGAATACAAGATCAATGAAGAAACGTACTAACAGGGACCATAAGCAGAGAAAATGTGCTATATCTCGTACCATATAAGGCCCCATTAGTTCTGTTGCGGTGTCCTGGGGGGGGGGGGGGGGGCACAGTGGAGTGGTGTTAAAGGGGTACTCAGCTGCTCAGTTTTTGGGACAAACTCTTCCGAACGCTGGAGCCTGTGCAGGGAAATCATGACGTATAGCCCCGCCTCCACATGACGTCACCCGCCCCCCCATTGCAAATCTATGGAAGTCCCATAGACTTGCATTGAGGGGGTGGGGCATGACATCATTATTGGGCATGGCTATGGCATCACAAGCTCCTGGCACCGTCTCCAGCTTTCGGAACAGTTTGTCCCAAAAACTGAGCAGCGGAGTACCCCTTTAAGTCCATTGGTACATGCAGTGTCCCTGTCTTGGCAGCAGTCTACGAATTGTATAAGTCAGCCATCAAGCAAAAAAAAAAAGTAATGTTTTTATAATTTTGTACAACCCTTTAACTCCGGGGGCTACATGCTTTTAGTGCTCTAAATGTTCCTCTAGTTTTTTTTTTCTTAAACAGGGTATTGTATAGTCTTAATATTATAGTCAGCAGGCCCTCTGTAGCCCAAGATTGAAATCTGGATTTAACTCACAGTGCACGTTCAGTAAATGATGAAATTATAATTTAACCCTAATAATGATGTAAATAAAATAGAAATCTACCATTTCACTATTTTTTTTTATTTTTTTTTACGTTTTGAATAACAATTTTAAATGTAAAAAAGAAATTTGACAAAGCCTTCAAACGATTTAAAAGAAGGATAGACGACAATGTGGAAATGTTAGAGTACATAGCGTAAGAGTGCCACACAGTGGTCTTATATAGTATAAAACAAAGCTTATTACAGGAGTGATTGAAAAAGTAGAGGCTGGTGTGTATTAGGTTACTAAGCAGATGTGCCAAGATTATTTACTAAATGGGAAAATACTGGGTAAAACTGGAAAGGAAAAAGGACTTAGAAGTCTGAGTTGGCAGTATGTCTAACTGTAGTGACCAGTGTCAGGCAGCTGCTGCCAAGGCAAATAAAATCATAGAGTGTGTCTAAAGGGGCATAAAAGCACAGGACAAAATAGTTATTCAGCTGTACAAATGGAATACTGTGTACTAGAAAGACATAATATGGCTGGAGAGGGTTCAACCAGAGTAACACGGGGAATGGGAGGACTACAGTACCCAGAAAGATTATCAGAATTAGGGTTATTTCGTTTAGAAAAAAGAAGGCTTAGGGGAGACCTAATAACTATGTATAAATATATCAGGGTTCCGTACAGAGATCTTTCTCATTACCTATTTATACCCAGGACTGTATCTATTACAAGTGGGCATATTCCCATTTAAACCAGTGTTTCTCAAGCGCGGTCCTCAAGTCCCCCCAACAGGTCATGTTTTCTGGATTTCCTTAGTCTTTCACAGGTGATATAATTATGTACAGTGCATTAGGCATCACCACAGTTTTGTCACCTGTGAAAGACTAAGGAAATCCTGAAAACATGACCTGTTGGGGGTACTTGAGGACCGCGATTGAGAAACACTGATTTATACTAATGTAGTAAAACTTGTAGGACACTACAAATTAAATATTTTAGAAAATACATTAATTTAGTAAATGTGCCACTTTCTTCGGATATTCCTTCTGTTTTCTTTTTCCTTGTTGACAGCTCATTGTCCGGGTTGCAGACCATCACTCCACTCTTGAAGGGGTTTATCAGGCTTATGTGAGTGTTTATGTATAGTGGCCAAGTGCCTCTAGACAGTGTTATTCCACTATAATGGAAGGAAAAATTGGAAAGAAAAGAACAGCTTCCACTTCAGCCTAGAGACATTACTCTTTAATTTTTCAATCCACAGAGACATATAAGACTTGTTTTTTTGGTGCAACAAATTGTACTCTATAATGACTTCTTTCACTATTTTGCCATAAAATGTACAGTGCAATGACAAATTGTTATTTGGGAGGGAAAATTGAACCCCCCCCCAGACACACACACACACACACACACAAACAATTTAGCAAAAAATTTTACGCAGGGCACTGTACCATAAAACTAACACGCTCTCTTTATTCTGTGGGTCAATACAATTAAAATGATATATATCTTTGCATGCTTGTTTGTTATTGTACCAATTTTAAAAAATAAAGTCACACTTTTTTGAAAGAAAATGAGTATTCTTTAAATTGCTCTGTATTAACCCTATAACATTCTTATTTTTTGTACACAGGGCTGTATGAAAGGTCATTTTTTGCGCTGTGATCTGTAGGTTTTATTGGTACCACTTTTGCGTAGTTGTGAATTTTTCATTACTTTTTATTAAATTTTTTGATAAAAAATGAGAAATTCTGGATATTTTTTTTACATTCATGCCATTCACCATACGGGATCATTAATGTTATATTTTAATGGTTCAGACATTCATGCACGTGGCAATACTAAATATGTTTATTTTTAACATTTAAAAAAAATTGTAAAATATGAAAATGGGGTGATTAAATTTTCGATCAGGGGAGGGGCTTACTCACATTTTTAAAAACTGTTTATGACTTTTTTTTTTTTACATTTTTTAAGTCACCACAGGGGACTATTTATATCAGTCTTTTGATTGTAAATACTGTTTAGTGCTATGCATTTGTAGAGCACTGAACAGTTCAATCGGCCATCTACTTGTACAGCCTGCCAAATGGCAGACTATACAAGAAGATAGCAGCAGAGTAGCAAGGTGCCCCTTGACAGACAGACAGACCTCTGACTTTCATTTTCACTCATTGGACTCCCTCAATGAGTGTAACTGAGCACATAAACTGCTTTAGATGCCGTGATCAGTATTGATCACCGCATCTAAATGGTTAATGGCAGATGAATGCCATTATAGGTGAGGTCCTGGCTGCTTATAGCAGTTGGGACCTGCAGTGCATGAAGAGCGCTGAACTGCATGGACCTATGTCTTTTCTGAGCCTTACAAACGAAATTCTGTGATGTTACTTTGGTACAGGCAAGAGAAAAATTCGTGCACACATATGTATTACAGCTTCATGCAAGCTTTAAATTATTAGGGGCCTTAACCCCTTAACCCCTTAAGGACTCAGGGTTTTTCCGTTTTTGCACTTTCGTTTTTTCCTCCTTACCTTTAAAAAATCATAACCCTTTCAATTTTCCACCTAAAAATCCATATTATGGCTTATTTTTTGCGTCGCCAATTCTACTTTGCAGTGACATTAGTCATTTTACCCAAAAATGCACGGCGAAACGGAAAAAAAAATCATTGTGCGACAAAATCGAAAAAAAAACGCCATTTTGTAACTTTTGGGGGCTTCCGTTTCTACGCAGTGCATATTTCGGTAAAAATTACACCTTATCATTATTCTGTAGGTCCATACGGTTAAAATGATACCCTACTTATATAGGTTTGATTTTGTCGCACTTCTGGAAAAAATCATAACTACATGCAGGAAAATTTATACGTTTAAAAATGTCATCTTCTGACCCCTATAACTTTTTTATTTTTCCACGTACGGGGCGGTATGAGGACTCATTTTTTGCGCCGTGATCTGAAGTTTTTATTGGTATGATTTTTGTTTTGATCTGACTTTTTGATCACTTTTTATTCATTTTTTAATGTTATAAAAAGTTACCAAAATACGCTTTTTTGGACTTTGGAATTTTTTTGCGCGTACGCCATTGACCGTACAGCTTAATTAATGATATATTTTTATAGTTCGGACATTTACGCACGCGGCGATACCACATATGTTTATTTTTTTTTTTTTTTACACTGTTTTATTTTTCTTATGGGAAAAGGGGGGTGATTCAAACTTTTATTAGGGAAGGGGTTAAATGACCTTTATTAACACTTTTTTTTAACTTTTTTTTTGCAGTGTTATAGGTCCCATAGGGACCTATAACACTGCACACACTGATCTCCTATGCTGATCACTGGCGTGTATTAACACGCCTGTGATCAGCATTATCGGCGCTTGACTGCTCCTGCCTGGATCTCAGGCACGGAGCAGTCATTCGTTGATCGGACACCGAGGAGGCAGGTAAGGGCCCTCCCAGTGTCCGATCAGCTGTTCGGGACGCCGCGATTTCACCGCGGCGGTCCCGAACAGCCCGACTTAGCAGCCGGGATACTTTCAGTTTCACTTTAGAAGCGGCGGTCAGCTTTGACCGCCGCTTCTAAAGGGTTAATACCGCACATCGCCGCGATCGGCGATGTGTGTTATTAGCCGCGGGTCCCGGCCGTTGATCAGCTCCGGGACCCACGCGATATGATGCGGGATCGCGGCGCGATCCCGCTTCATATCGCGGGAGCCGGCGCAGGACGTAAATATACGTCCTGCGTCGTTAAGGGGTTAAGGACCCATGATGTAGTGGTACGTCATGAGTCCACTCCCGTTCTTTAACGCGGGGCCACGCTGTGAAATTGCGGCATCCAGAACAGCTTACAGGACAGCAGGAGGGTCCCTACCTGCCTCCATGCTGTCCGATCGCCGAAGGACTGCTCAGTGCCTGAGATCCAAGCATGAGCAGCCAAGCGGCAGAATCATTGATCAATGGTTTTCTATAAGAAACCATTGAACAATGTAAAAGATCAGTGTGTGCAGTGTTATAGCCCCCTATGGGAGCTATAACACTGCAAAAAAAAGTGAAAAAAAAGTGGATAAATTAATTTAACACCTTCCCTAAGTTAACACCTTCCCAAAAGTTTGAATCACCCCCCTTTTCCCATAAAAAAAAAAAGTGTAAATAAAAATAAACATATGTGATATCGCCGCATGCGGAAATGTCCGAATTATAAAAATATATTGTTAATTAAACCGTATGGTCAATGGCGTACGCGCAAAAAAAATTCCAAAATACAAAATAGTGCATTTTTGATCACTTTTTATATCATGAAAAAATGAATAAAAGGCGATCAATAAGTCCGATCAATACAAAAATGGTACCGCTAAAAACTTCAGATCCCAGCACAAAAAATGAGCCATCATACCGCCCCATACGCGGAAAAAGTTATAGGGGTCAGAAGATGACAATTTTAAACGTATTAATTTTTCTGCATGTAGTTATGATTTTTTCCAGAAGTACAAAAAAATCTAACCTACATAAGTAGGGTATAATTTTAATTGAATGGACCTACAGAATAAAGATAAGGTGTCATGTTTACCGAAAAATGTACTGTGTAGAAACGGGAGCCCCCAAAAATTACAAAATTGTGTTTTTTTTTTCTATTTTGTCTCACAATGATTTTTTTTCCATTTCACCGTACATTTTTGGGTAAAATGACTGATGTAATTACAAATTAGAATTGGTGGCGCAAAAAATAAGCCATCATATGGATTTTTATATGTACAAAATTGAAAGAGTTATGATTTTTTAAAGGTAAGGAGGAAAAAACAAAGATGCAAAAACAGAAAACCCCCGGGTCCTTAAGGGGTTAATATACCATTCATAGGAATGTTTGGGCTCACACCATAGCTTATTATTCTTCACATCTATTACAGACCCATGTGGCATATTACCTCTATACTGTATACATTTAACATATCCAAGATTTTCCTCGAAAATACCAAACAATAGTAAAATAAAATCTCCACATGGAGATCTTCTTTTTAATGTTTTACCATTTTTTTTAGCTTTATTTACACTCACAGCTCAAACAGAGAACACATGCTGCACACACACAGCTGACACAGAAGATACATGAGATATGCATGCAGACGCAGCCCACACAGTTACCACATGCTGCAAACACACAGGCCGACATTTATTATTGTCTTTAGACTAATTTTTGTGTCTACAAGAAGCACAAAAAGGCTCAACAGGGTTTATTTGCGCCTTTTTTGCGCCTTTTTGTTTACACATTTCTGCTGATTTTGAGTTGCAATCCACTGATTTTGGGTTGTGATCCACTGATTTTGGCAATACACATGATATAGAAGGGATTTATGAACTGTGCCTTTTGTAAAAAGGTGCAAAAAAGGCGCAAAGTCACTGAAAAGTCTCTAAAACTACACCATCCCAGACCTGGCATGGCTTCTTAGTGTATGTGAAGAGAGAAATTTGAGAAAATGTGACCTGCACAAAATTTATCAAATGCTCTGTGAACATTTAATACATTTGGTTCTCCTACACATTACCAGCACACAAAAAAGGTGTAAAAAAATGCTTCACTTACACTACAGTGATAAATGTGGGCCACAGAGCTCACACAGAAGATCCATGTACAACAGCTGGTCCTAAGAGGAGAATGCAGACCTAGAGGTTGGCCGGGGGATACACACCACTGGTGTGGCTGAACTTTGTTGTACTACAGCCTTTTTATGGTTTCAGATGGCTTGAGAGACTTCACAGGGCGAGACCTGCACTCCCTGCAGTGATGAAGGGGCTCTGCACAGGTGTTATATGTTGGCAGAGAGGCTTCCACCCCCCAACCCCCGGCTATGATATCAGTCAACCCTATGTCTCTCCAACTATGTTGAAAGCTCCTGTGAGTGTAATGGGTGGAGTATAGTCAAGAGTGTAGGGGGGGGGGGGGGTGATAGAGAGATAGAGTTGGCTGAATTTCTAGCTAGGCTGTACAACAGGAACAGAAAATCAATTACAGGATGTATGCACTAGACAGGAAGTGGGGCAATGAAGACAAAAGAGCTAACAGTTTGCATCAGAAGCAGAAAAAAGGCATGAAAGACAATAGAAAGGTAAAGAAAGGTGTGTGTTTATATTTAACCTTTAAGAAAGCTTGTAGAGCAGATTTCTGGGGGTTCAATGATCCAGACAGACAGTAATCAGCTGATTGCTGAGGCGCCTTTTTCCTTACCATAGGGGTTATATAGTGCTGCCTCTTCAGTTTCAATAACTTTTGTTTATTTACGTTGCTCATTTTTCTTTCAAGCCATTCATTATTTCTATTGTATTTGGGACCTTGAGTACACAAAAGTGAAATGGCCTAATAACACATTGCTATAACAACCACATATAATTCTGTACACGTGTGTGGTGATGTATGTAATATGATAAATCCATGTAGATAGGCACAACTAAAAAATTTACCTGGGGTGCAGGAAATACGGGATATCATCGGACGCCTTTGGGAATGGGAGATGTGACAGCAGAAGCAGCAGGGATGTCAGAGAAGTAAATATAAGCTCTATTGTCTTAGTGTATAGCGGGGCAGTAAGGAAAGTTTTCTATTGGCTGGAAAGCCCCTTTAATTATTGACCCTTCTTCTGAGGGGGGTAGATGGCTCATGAATGTTTGAATTCCTTCCAGGGGATAAGTGCCATGAGTATGTACCACATCATTTTGTGGGTTAGATTTCTGTGGCCATACAATTGCTACTGTCAATATGAAACAGAAAGAAGTAAAGCAAATCATCCCACAATGAGGCGAATATATAAGCTAAAATAAGCTAAACCCCTTTTCAAAACCAAAGTGTCCCTAGGAAAATTGTTCAAATGTTGGCAACTATGGGAGCAATAGTAAGTCCATATATAATGAATGAATAGTATTATTCATAATTATTTTTATGTACATTAGATCTACCCACACATGGCTTCAGAGCAGGGCCAACAGGATGATATAAATTAACACGTAGTTTAAATCAGGCAAAGTCAATTACATTTTTACATTGCCTTGTTCCAATGTTTCCAAAATCAGAACACAGGGGCATAGCTAAAGGACATTCAGGAGATGTAACTATAGGTGGTTCAGAGGCTGCAATTGCACATAGCCCTTAAAGCTTGAGGATCCTCAACCCATATAAGGAGACTAGTATAATAAATTAGGCATGATAGTAAGGATGGATTTCTATGTGGTTCCCGGTGCGGAACACTCTTGTCCACCTGCCCTGTCAGGTAGATGTCACTTTGGTGTCTGGTGTCTGCTCCAGCCCAGCCCTTTAACCCCTTAACAACAATGTATATGAAGTTAAGGAACATCCAATAAGGCAGTGATGAAAAAATAATATATAACTTTTATTCTGAATCTTTTTAAAATAGAATTAAAAAGTCCATAACTAACAGTATAGTTGGTCAACACAGGACCGTGCTCATGAGATGGGCATAGGGTAACAGGTGAATACCTATATCTAAATAGTCCTACCTCATCCTAGGACTATCCCTCACTACATTTAGTGTGGGTGGGGGTGGGGTTTAGTGATTTCCACTCGCAGGTGGTTAGCTAATTAATCTCTCATACTCCTGTCCAACGCGTTTCTCCCACTTGTTTTAAGGGTTCATCAGGGAACCGAGGAGGGAATAATAGGCTAACAGTATATAATCATAACACACAAGGGTACATACAAATTGGTATATATGGACTAAGTTAAGATCAGTAGTTAGTCAGATACAGACCAGATAGACACTAGATGAAGGGATGGATATGTCAGTCAGTCACTGGCAAGTTGGAACCACAGTCAATGTCCAGATTGGTGAGCTTACAGTCCGAAAAGTGATTCAGAGTGATGTGTACACCGTAAAAAAGTCCACAGTCAATCTGATAACAGCAAACCACCATGTCATAACTTTAACTTGAGTAATACATATAGATTATCTATATATAGCACCACAGCCATATAGAGTGTGTGGTGTCACATCCATGTAGATTACAATATCGGCGATAGCACAGAGTAATTATTGCGTCCACACAGGTATATAGTAACACTTAGATTCTATGTATGGAGATGAACTGTGAAGACATAATTAGACAAAAGATGTGTTTGTATAAGACATGTAATCAATAATATTACACATGTCATAAAAATGGAATGATATAGACACAAATAAATAAATAAATTCATTCCTTGGTTTCAATAACCATGTATGAAAACTTGGGTGGTTGATTCTCCTATACGGACTGGTGGTGTTTATTGTACTCTGGACCATGTGATCTAGAAAGAGCATCATATTCCATTTACATAATGCATTGTAGATAATTGTCATTAATAGCTCACTAGGATAGTGTTCTTGTTATTACTCACCCCAGCAACTGATAATGCCCTGGTAGATCTACTGACAAATTGCCATCTAAGATCTAATTAGACCTTCCACCTTGGGGCCTGAAGTGAAAGATACAATGCAGTACAGTGAGAAAAGGTATGTACCCCATCCTGGACACATATAGTTTCTATCAATAAAAAAGCCCTCCCAAAGTCTGAAGGCACTTACCCTATCCTTGGCCTCTAGATGCTTGGACATCACTGGATAGAAGCGATGTGCCATGATCCCGGCACTTTCGCTATTTTATACCAGTGAGCCGGAAGTGCGTCATAAGAGGCGTGGCTGTGTGCCTTCATTGTACTTGTTAGGTGGAGCGCATCCATCCCCGGAAGTTGCTGGGTATGGAACGCAACCCTTCCAACTTCCAGTGCCGGATACATTAGAAGAGTTCCGGTTAGTGGAACGCACATGCACTCCAGAAGATAAGTTCCGGCCTCCTTGATAGTGATGTTCCGGTTGGTGGAACGCAAATGCGTCTCACCACCGGATGGAAAAAATGCTAGGTGTTTTGCTACCAACCTAAACAATTTGGTATCTTATCAGATATTGGATGCCAGTGGCTTAAGGACAGTTGATAATAGATGCATAAAGATATTGAAATGTATATATATTTTAGAGTATTGCACATAGTATCATGGCCAAATAATGTTTCTGCAACGATGGGGAATATCTATAACATAGAATATTCCCAATGGTTAGTGGTATAGATTAATCAAGGTAAAAGTGAAATACCTTAAATAAAAGGCACAAATGAGAGAGAGTCATTTAGACCACATGGTGACAGGGTGCCAAGACGGTAGATCCACTTGGTTTCCTTCTGCATAAGTATCCTGTCTTGGTCACCCCCTCTTGGGTCTTTCATCAATACTTCAATAGCTTGAAACTTAAGGTCATACATGTTCTCACGATGTTTAAGGTGCATGTGGGTTGCAATGGGTTTCTCCCTTTGATGTTTAACATCACCCATATGCTCCAAGATTCTTCGCCGAAACTCGCGGATGGTTTTTCCAACATAATATAGCCGGCAGGGGCATTTAGCCAAATATATTACCCCTTTGGTTTTACAATTTGCATACTGCCGGCATTTATATGTTTTAGTTTCATCAGGTCCACAAAACTCTTTTGCCACATGTATATATTTGCAAGCTTTGCATTCTCCGCAACGGTATGTCCCCATCACTGGTTTATCCAGCCAGGTTCTCCTTGCTTTAGGTGGAATATAATCACTGTGGACCAATACATCATTAAGGTTTTTTCCCCTACGATATGTGATGACTGGTCTTGGTTCCACTAGTTCACTCATCAACGGATCCGAACTGAGTATTGTCCAGTAACAACAATGGACTTAATGCACCATGACATACATTTACATTCCGCCATGACCGCGAGCACCGGAGCACCAGGGACCCGCTGGTAATGGCAGACATCCATGATCACATGGATGTCCACCATTAACCCCTCAGATGCCTTGATCAATACAGATCACGGTATCTGCAGCAGTGCGGTGCTTTATATGGATGATCGGATTGCCCGCAGTGCTGCCGTGGGGATCCGATCATCCAGCATGGCAGCCGGAGGTCCCCTCACCTGGCTCCGGCCATCTCCCGGGGTCCTCTGGTCTGAGATCGAGCAGACCAGAGCAGAAGATCACTGATAATACTGATCAGTGCTATGTCCTATGCATAGCACTGAACAGTATTAGCAATCAAAGGATTAAAGTGTAAAAGAAAAAAAAAGTTAAAAAATGTAAAAGAAAAAAGGAAAACATTTTGAAAAATCGCCTACCCCAATAAAGAGGTAAAACGTCAGTTTTTCCCATTTTACCCCCAAAAAGCGTAAAAAAATAATGCACATATTTGGTATCGTCGCGTTCGTAACAGTCTGAACTATTAAAATATACTGTAAATCATCCCATGGTGAACGGCCTAAATGTAAAAAAAAAATAAAAAGTCCAAAATTGCTGCTTTTTTGTCACATTTTATTCCAAAAAAAAAAATGTATACAAATTTAAATCAAGGCAAAACCATTTACTTGAATGAGTCCAAATGAAAACATTTTGGAGCACAAAAAAAAAAAAAAAAAAAGTGGCACAAAAATGAATTTTCACAAATTTTCATATTTTCAAAGCAGCACAAGAGACGTTTGAAAATGTGAGGAGAAAAAAAAAAGGTGTGAATAATATCGCTGGAACAGAAATGACAGCAGTTTTTGAGAATCTCACCCATTGTGTCCTTTTTAAATGTGTAAGAATAAACACATGCATTTTTCTACAATAACATTTATTTTCTTGACTTTTATATATGAATGTTTTGCTAGGGTTTCATCCTGGGGCCTCTATGGTGGTTTACCGTGAGGCTCAATTTATTTTATTTTTCCACCTCCTTCTTTTGTTTTCCAACTGTTTTATTTCTTTGAGCAACTAGATCATTTTGTGCATTATGGATTATGCATTTGTGCTGGACTTTTCTTTCTTCACACACAGACCATGAATCTATTTCACATGCTGCAGCCCAGTATGCTGACAGTTGTTGTCCCTCCAAGAAGAAGGCATCCCATCTTCTTAGGTGGGTCTCACATGAGTTGTGTCAGATTCTATTGAGCTTTCCAAACTTTTTATGTTGGTGACACCCTTTTCAGACATGCATAGTTTGGTGACGCACAAGGTCACAATGTGATGCCAGTATCCAGTATCAGCATTTCCATTGTGGTCCTTATCCCTTTTCACCCCCCTTCATCACCCTGTGTAGCATCTCATCACCCCCTTCATCATTTTTTCTTCATAAATTTTTTTTTTTAAAACCACAGGACAAGAAAAACAAGAGCCATGGGGAAGGAAGGAGGAAATATTATCACCATAAATATTACCATCATACTGTTACTGACCAAATCCTGTATACTGAGACCAATATTACCAATAATACCAGTATACAAGGAGGAAATATTATGACTATACATATTACCATCATACTGTTACTGACCAAATCCTGTATACTGAGACCAATATTACCAATAATACCAGTATACAAGGAGAAATATTATCACCATACATATTACCATCATACTATAACTGACCAAACACTGTATACTGACCAATATTACAAATAACACCATTATACAAGGAGGAAATATTCCCCCCATACAGTGACCATATAGTGGTGGACATTAGCTCTGCACATGCTCTGCAGATCATATAAGTGATTACATACAGTTACATCAGGTGATGTCTTCTCTGATTGGAGTCGTTCACTTTCCTTTTTCTTCTCCTTCCGGCCCAGACCATCATAGCAACTTCTTCCTTTTACAACTTGTCTCCACAGAACCTGCCAGATAAACATTTTAAGTTCTGCACTTTTCTTGCACCCATAACCCTCCATACAGTAATAATAGAGTGGCTAGATAAGTGGGTTGGGGAAGAGTAGGTAGGTCCATTCCCCACCCATTAGGTAGTTAGGTCGCTTCAGAAAGTAAACAGGTCCCTTCACATAGTTTTCCTTATTAGACAGGGATAGATAGCTGCCTCTTGTAGATAGTTACTCCCTGTATGCAGTAGCAGCTACCTATAAGTAGGGGTTACTCCCTAGGTAGGTTCCCCTGTATATAGTTGCAGCCCCCCCTTATACAGTAGCAGCCCCCCCCCCATTTAGGTAGTAGTAGCAGCCCCCCTTTATGTAGGTGTTAGCAGCAGCCCCCTTTAGGTAATAGTAGTGACAGCCCCTTTTAGGTAGTAATAGAAGCAGCCCCCTTAGGTAGTAATAGCCAGCAGCACCCCATTAGGTATTACTACCAGCAGTCTCCTTAGGTAGTAATAGCAGTAGCTCCCTCTGGTAGTAATCAGTAGCCCCCTTAGCTAGTAACAACCAGCAGCCCTCTTAGGTAGTAATCAGTAGCCCCCTTAGGTAGTAATAGCCAGCAGCACCCCCTTAGTAGAGATGTCGCGAATTGTTCGCCGGCAAACAGTTCCCGGCGAACTTAGCATGTTCGCGTTCGCATCGCCGGGCGAACATATGTGAAGTTCGATTCGCCCCCTATACTTTAACATTGCGGTAAACTTTGACCCTGTGACTCAGAGTCAGCAGACACATTACAGCCAATCAGCAGCAGTCCCTCCCTTCCAGACCCTCCTACCTCCTGCACGGACGCCATTTTACCTTCATTCGGCATGCTGCAGGCTTAAAAAGTGGAGGGACAGAGAAGCTGCTCCTGCTGTAATAGGGAAAGCGATAGCTAGGTTGCTGCTAGGTGGTGTATTCAGGGTCCACTTTACTCCTAAAGCACTAGTCTAACATCTGCTTTAGGGACAGCACCCAAAAAAGCCCTTTTTAGGGCTCAAATATCAGTCTGTGTGTCTTGCAACAGCTGGAGGCACCCTGGTTGGGAGGGAACCGCTGGTTAAAAGGGGTACTCCAGTGTAAAACTTAAGTTCCTTCAAGCAACTAACTATAGTATTAAAAGGGCTATAAGTTCAGTCCGTGTGTCTTGCAACAGCTGGAGGCACCCTGGTTGGGAGGGAACCGCTGGTTAAAAGGGGTACTCCAGTGTAAAACTTAAGTTCCTTCAAGCAACTAACTACAGTATTAAAAGGGCTATAAGTTCAGTCCGTGTGTCTTGCAACAGCTGGAGGCACCCTGGTTGGGAGGGGACCGCTGGTTAAAAGGGGTACTCCAGTGTAAAACTTATGTTCCTTCAAGCAACTAACTACAGTATTAAAAGGGCTATAAGTTCAGTCCGTGTGTCTTGCAACTGCTGGAGGCACCCTAGTTGGGGACCTCTGCTTAAAAGGGGAACTCCGCTGGCAACCTTTTTTGCTCATTGTCACACTAGTGCAAATCACATTTGGTGTGGTAGTTGTTCAAATAAAAAAATCTTTTTTGGCTGTGAAATAAAACCAGTGCTGCCTAAAGGGGGGCTCTAACCATGTGCTGCCTAATATGGGGGAATCTATGTGCTGCCTAAAGGGGGGATCTAAATATGTGCTGCGTAAAGGGGGCTCTATGTGCTGCCTAAAGGGAGGCTCTAACTATGTGCTGCCTAATATGGGGGAATCTATATGCTGCCTAAAGGGGGGCTCTAACTATGTGCTGCCTAACATGGGTGAATCTTTGTGCTGCCTAAAGGGGGGATCTAACTATGTGATGTCTAAAAGGGGGATCTAACTATGTGCTGCCTAAAGGGGGCTCTATGTGCTGCCTAAAGGGAGGCTCTACCTATGTGCTGCCTAAAGGGGGGCTCTAACTATGTGCTGCCTAATATGGGGGAATCTATGTGCTGCCTAAAGGGGGGATCTAACTATGTGATGCCTAAAGGGGGGCTCTATGTGCTGCCTAAAGGGGGCTAAAGCACGTTGTTCCAAAGAATTTAGGAATAATAGGTGATTTATGCCCTTTATGGATTAAAACCAGACTATGCATCAACTATGTAATTTTCCATGGGAGTTTTGCCATGGATCCCACTCCAGCACGCCACAGTCCAGGTATTGGTCCCCTTGAAACAACTTTTAAATCACTATTGTGGCCAGAAAGAGTCCCTGTGGGTTTTAAAATTCGCCTGCCCATTGAAGTCAATGGCCGGTTCGCGAACATTTGCGGAAGTTCGCGTTCGCCGTTCGCGAACCGAAAATTTTATGTGCGCGACATCACTACCCCTCAGGTAGTAATAGCAGTAGCCCTGTTAGGTAGTTATCAGTAGCCCCCTTAGGTAGATATCAATAGCCCCCTTAAGTAGTTATCAGTAGCCCCCTTAGGTAGTTTTCAGTATCCCACTTAGGTAGGAATCAGTTGCCCCAATTGGTAGGAATCAGTACTCCCCTTAGGTAGTAATCAGCAGCCCCCTTAGGTAGTTATCAGCAGCCTCTAAGGTAGTTATCAGTAGCTCCCTTAAGTAGTAATTAGTAGCCTCAATAGGTAGAAATCAGTAGCCCCCTTAGGTAACAGTAGAAAAAAAAACATATTTACCTGGCTCCTGCGTGGTCCATGGCCTCTTCTTTTCTGTCTTCTTCTCTGGTCTGTGCTCGAGCGCATGATGATGACATCATTCATGTGCCGGAGCGCAGAGGATGAATGCCTGGGCCTTTTGTCAACGCCTGCATATTGTGGTGGCCCACAAGAGTGATTGACAGGGCGAGGAGCCAATGCTCCTGCAGGGGGGGGGGGGGGGCTGCAGGGGGGGGGGCTGCGGGCCCCTTACTGGAGTACTGGCTATACCCCCCTGACAGCGGCCCTGATCCTCTTTGCCATTTGATTCCCTCTCCTTCATCATCCCCTGTGCAATTTCATTCCCCCTTTATCCCCCCTGTGCCACTTAATGTCCCTCTTACCCCCCTGTGCCACTGCATTCCCCTTTTATGCCTCCCTGTTCCACTTCATTCTCCCCTTTGATCCTCCCCTGTGCCACTTCACCCCCACATTGATCATGCATCTGCCACTTCATTCCTCCCCCTTATCACACTCCATTCTCCTACTTGATCCCACACGGTGCCACTTCATCCCGTCCCAATCCTCCACTTTTTCAATTTACTCACCTTGATCAGTTCCTGTGCCCCTTTATTCTCTTAGTCCTACACTGTGCCACTTAATCCTCCCCCACTTTAATACCCCCTTGTGCCACTTCATACTCCCTCTAGATCCCCCTGTTTTATTTCTTTGCCCCTACTCCATGATCCTCCACTGTGCCATTACTCACCTGGCCTGTGTCTCTCAGAGCGCTCCGACAGGCTTGGCCGGTCTGACGAGTAATGCCCCACTCTGTCAGGGGCGTTAAGGTGTCCGCGGCGCTGGCTGCCAGTTCAAAATCAGCAGCACAGGCTGTGACCACTTAGGAACAATGACCAGCGGCTCCTGTTGCTGGGTGACTGGGAAAGCACTGCTCTTCTGTGACTACTTCTCCACTAGCATGTCCCTCTGTAGTCAAAGCATTCTTCACTTCCTTTGGCTTCCATCGCCAGTCTCTTCTTTTAGGACTGCCCCATATCTCTGCTTTCCATGTGGTTTGAACCACAAGCAGACTGTATATAGCCTTCTGGTTTATACTACAACAGAGATGTATATATATATATATATATATATATATATATATATATATATATATATATTAGCGGCAATTAATAGTACATAATTAATTATCATAGAATTAGGCCATGTTCACACACACAGAATTTCCGGGCAGAATTAAGCATTGGAATTCTGCTGGATATTCTGCTGCAGCAGACAGCATGCACACGGCCGAATTTCCGTGCCAGATTAACTTCAGTTTTCTGTGTCCGTAGAAAGAATGTACCTGTTCATTCTTTCTGCAGACTTCACACGGAATGCATAGCCATCAATGAGATGGTGCATTCCTGTACGGTCCTAGCACTGGCATGCCTGCAGTCTCCGGAATGTTCGTGCTGAGATTTTGTAAATGCAGACATTCAAGATGTGTGAACATAGCCTATCAGTCACATTAATGCGGGGGCAATAAGTCTTAGCCCAATGGCTCTATATGGCGAAGATTTATCAAAACCTGTCCAGAGGAAAAGTTGCTCAGTTGCCAATAGCAACCAATCAGATTGCTTCTTTCATTTTTAACAAGGCCTCTGTAAAATGAAGGAAGCAATCTGATTGGTTGCTATGGGCAACTGGAAAACTTTTCCTTTGCATAGGTTTTGATAAATCTCCCCTTATATTGTTTTATTATAGTCTAAATTTAGATCTCTTGAAATCCAGGAGGTTCAAGTCTAAGGTTAAGTTTCCACGTGTTTTTTTTTTCTGGCAGTTTTTGGAAAGCTGCCACTGCAGTTTTTGAGCCAAAGTCAGAAGTGGATCCATAAGGGAGGAGAAGTATAAGTCCTTCTTTTATATTTCCCGTTCCTTTTGAATACACTTCTGGCTTTGGCTCAAAAACTGCAGTGGCAGTTTTCCAAATCTGCTAGAAAAAAAAAAGTGGATTTTTTTTGGTTTAATTTACATTTAAAAACTGGCCACTAGGGGTCTCCCTCCTAGTGGTCGGCTGCAGACTGGCGTGGCGTCATGCTTGAATTCAGACAGATGCCGGCCGGGCATTGGTCCGAATTCAATCAGGCTGTGCTCGCTCCCTGCCTGTCAAACAGACAGGCCGGAGCGATCGCTTTGAAGGAAGAGGATGCGCGCAGGCCCACTGGCCTTGCACGCTGGCTCCCAGGGACAGGTAAAATATTATGCACAGCTGCTGCTGTGACTGTTCTCAGTGCTTATTCTTTTGCGGTGGGGGGAGTGGGTTGAGCGGAGGGGTGTGGCACGGTGGGGCCGGGGGGGTTGCGGGCTGCGCGGCGGGTAGCGGGATGTGCGGCCATCACAGATACGGTGTTTATCTATACAGTATGCCAATAGATGTCAGGGCAAGCTGGGAGTTGTAGTGGGGAAACAGCTGGAGGTACACTGAACAGGTGAACTAAGGGCGGAAGTGTGCCCCCCCAGCAGGCATCAGTGACGTTGCGCCTGCTGGGGAATATTGCCTGGTAGTGAGCACACTACCAGGCAGACAAAAGGCATTTTTAATATGTAAATAAAACAAATGAAAGGCAGGGAGGGGGTTAGGGATAGATGGGCAATAGGCAGCGACAGAAAGAAAAAAAAGGATGGTGGAAGCTAACCTTTAAGGCTGTTATTTGGATTCTAAAATGCAGGCATATTTTGGCCTAGGCACTTATGCAAACACCCATATTAGGGCTCGATCATTATGTATGTTTTGCATAGGAGCTTTAATAGCTGTTGGAGCATTGTTTGGGATACATGCAGCTCTTTATATATGTTATGTTACAGTTTACATGTTATTTGTATAAAGCCGAAGGGTATAGTTTTTAATGTTTTGTTAAGTAGAACTTGTCTCTTGTGTTCAGCCTTCCACAATG
Organism: Hyla sarda; assembly: GCF_029499605.1. Lineage (NCBI taxonomy): Eukaryota > Metazoa > Chordata > Amphibia > Anura > Hylidae > Hyla > Hyla sarda. Next base: position 227,559,476 of record NC_079194.1, on the reverse strand, counting down.
GAGGCTCAACCTGCTGTTCTCCACCTGACACATACACCTGCAGCACAGCACTATGCTGTATTGGATCCTCAGCATGATGAATTAACAATAAAGAAGACTAAGAACTTCTGTACATGTGAATTGAATGAATTCAGGAATACTGCTGATTGTAGGATTAGCAGATTACATTAGTCAGACACATGCACCTTCTGTTCTGAGCTCAAGATAATGGTCAAGTGACCTACCTGACAAAGCAGCACCCTGCCATGACATCTACCCCATTGTAGCTCTTACATTGAAGTGAATGTGGAATAGAATTAAGCAGCATGGAAACACTGATCTTGTGTCAAGATGCAGAAAAGATTAAATCATTAAAGCCCTTCATCTTTCCAGCTGATCTCTTTAAGCATCTCTCATACGAAACGTCTCAGCGCAGTTTTCATTAAGTAGTCTGTGGGCTGCTGAAGGTAAGTTCATTATCGGCATACACCTGCGAATTTATACGGAGGCTTGATGATAAATAATTCAAAGGACAATTATGTGATGCATGGTTATTGTGAATGTACTGACGTGTACCCACATGAATACTCAGATCAAACGTCCTTATGGTGTTTACATTAAAATATTGCTAGAAGTTCTAATATCTTTGTGGTGGCCCAGGACAGGAGTTGTCATCCTGTACAGCCTGTCCATCCTGTGTGGCAGCATCCATTTCAGTTTTCTCCTGGGCCCACATCCCTCCTAAGGACTCTGTTTATTACATAAAGTTATGTATGAGTTAATGTACTGTATTTTTATGCCTCTGTTGTTTAAATCTTTGTTGTCAAGTCTTATTTTGCCAAGGAAGGTGCAATGTGAACAGGTGACTTGTTGGTGACCTATGGGATTCCTCCAGATTGCTCCCATATATACCTGGGAGGAGATAGCCTAGTCAGAGATGAGTCTGAGGTACAGCCAAGTGAAGACCTGAGCAGTTTTGTTAGGGAGATCAAGGCCCAATCACGCAGCTACTACCAGTAACTCCTGCAGGTGAAAGTCAAAGCCTGGCGGTAAGCACAAATACAGGGGACAAGTCTAGACAAGTCTAGTCAAGATAGTCAAGTCTGTCAAGTCACTAAAGTCAGCGTGGGTTGCACATTTCAGTCCAAGTCCACTACAAGTCCCAGCGAGCCAACAAGCTTCCTAAAGTTCACTGAGCACCTCCTTGGGCCTAAACTGAGCTGTTAAGACTTTAACATCCTGTCTGCCTTAGTAAAGTGCCGTTGCTCCGTAACCTTGCATTGGAGTGATTATTTCCCCCATGCCTGGCTCAGGAACCAGTGGCCATAACTCGGGTGGTGTAGAGGATAACCACGCCCTGGCATCACAAACACATAGGGTTAATACATCTGCCCTAAGGGTTAACAACATCTTCCCCTCCAACACCCTCACCACATCCTATTTGGCAAAGAAGGTGTCTACTTTGATCCCAGTCTATTCATTAAAGGGGTCCAAAGGATAGGGGATAAGATGTCTGATCGCGGGGTCCTGCCACTGGGAACCCCCGCAATCTCTGCTGCAACACCCCGAGTCATCTGCTGAATGGAGTGAATTTCGCTCCTTGCCTGATGACGGGTGTAACACTAACGTTTCAAAAGACAGGAACACCGGTGGATGTGGATCCGCTGAACCTGTGTGGCAGATGACTCGGACCATACCAGGGAGCAGTGTCTAAGGTGCCGCTGGTTTTCAGCAGAGCCTGCCACAAAGTGGGATGGACTTGCTGCGGCAGGCGGCACCCAGGTCGCTCTACCACACAGACGGCTGAGGAATTTGAGGCACAGGAGAAATAAGGCAGCTCGTGGTCAGGACAGCAGAAGGTCAGGGCAGGTGGCACAGTAGCGTAGTCAGGAATGTAGCAAATGGTCAGTAGGCAGCTGGCAAAGGAGCAAGATCAGGTCACAGAGCAAAGGGTATAATACACGGCAAGACAATCACAGGAATGCTTTCTCTCAGGCTCTATATATGGCAGGGAAGTGTGGGAGGTGGAGGAATTTATCAATAAGCAACAGGTGTTACTTCACTAATGGGCGCACTGGCCCATTAACCCCTTAAGGACTGAGCCCTTTTTCACCTTAAGGACTGAGCCCTTTTTGCCATTCTGACCACTGTCACTTTAAGCATTAATAACTCTGGGATGCTTTTACCGATTGTTTTTATTCCGAGATAGTTTTTTATATATGTTTTATATTCTACTTTAACAAAGTGGTACATTTTCCACGTTACTTGCATCCTTTCTTGGTGAAAAATCCCCAAATTTCATGAAAATTTTGAAATTTAGCATTTTTCTAACTTTGAAACTCTCTGCTTGTGAAGAAAATGAATATTCCAAATAAATTATATATTGATTCACATATACAATATGTCTACTTTATGTTTGCATCATAAAATTAAGTTTTTACTTTTGGAAGACATCAGAGGGCTTCAAAGCTCAGCAGCAATCTTCCAATTTTTCCAATTTTTCCAATTTTTCACAAAATTCTCTAAATCTGAATTTTTCAGGGACCAGTTCAGTTTCGAAGTGGATTTGAGGGGTCTTCATATTAGAAATACCCCATAAATGACCCCATTAAAAAAACTGCACCCCTCCAAGTATTCAAAATGACATTCAGAAAATGTGTTAACCCTTTAGGGGTTTCACAGGAATAGCAGTAAGGAGAAAATTCAAAATCTTCATTTTTTACACTCGCATGTTCTTGTAGACCCAGTTTTTGAAATTTTACATGGGGTATAAGGAGAAAAAGCCGACCAAAATTTGTAACACAATTTCTCTCGAGTAAGGAAATACCTCATATGTGTATGTCAAGTGTTCGGCGGGAGCAGTAGAGGGCTCAGAAGGGAAGGAGCGACTGTGGGATTTTGGAGAGTGGATTTTGCTGAAATGGTTTTTGGGGGGCATGTCACATTTAGGAAGCCCCTATGGTGCCAGAACAGCAGAAAACCCCACATGGCATACCATTTTGGAAACTAGACCCCTCAAGGCACGTAACAAGGGGTCCAGTGAGCCTTAACACCCCACAGGTGTTTGACAAGTTTTCGTTAAAGTTGGATGTGTAAATTAATTTTTATTTTTTTTCACTAAAATGCTGGTTTTCCCCCAACTTTTTAATTTTTACAATGGGTTATTGGAGAAAATGCCCCCCAAAATTTGTAACCCCATCTCTTCTGAGTATGGAAATACCCCATGTGTGGGCGTCAAGTGCACTGCGGGCGCATTACAATGCTCAGAAGAGAAGGAGTCACATTTGGCTTTTGGAAAGCAAATTTAGCTGAAATGGTTTTTGGGGGCACGTCGCATTTAGGACGCCCCTATGGTGCCAGAACAGCAAAAAAACAAAACACATGGCATACTATTTTGGAAACTACACCCCTCAAGGAATGTAACAAGGGGTACAGTGAGCCTTAACACCCCACAGGTGCTTGACAAATTTCAGCTAACGTTGGACGTGAAAAGGAAAAATTTAATTTTTTTTCACTAAAATGCTGGTTTTACCCCAAATTTTTCATTTTCACAAGGGGTAATTGGAGAAAAATCCTCCCAAAATTTGTAACCCCATTTCTTCTGAGTAAGGAAATACCCCATATATTAATGTAAAGTATTCTGCGAGCGAACTACAATGAGCGCCAGGAGCGCCATTGAGCTTACAATGAACTACAATGAGCGAGGAGGAGCGCCATTGAGCTTATGGCGAGAGAATTTGTTTGGAATGGAAGTCAGGGACTATGTGCGTTTATAAAGCCCCCCGTGGTGCCAGAACGGTGGATCCCCCTGTTATGCCGAGCGCTCCGGGTCCCTGCTCCTCCCCGGAGCGCTCGCAGCGTTCTCCTCTATGCAGCGCCCCGGTCGGACCCGCTGACCGGGAGCGCTGCACTGACATTCACGATGGGGATGCGATTCGCATAGCGGGACGTGCCCGCTTGCGAATCGCATCCCAAGCCACTTACCCGTCCCGGTCCCCGGCTGTCATGTTCTGGCGCGCGCGGCTCCGCTCTCTAGGGCGCGCGCGCGCCAGCTCTCTAAGATTTAAAGGGCCAGTGCACCAGTGATTGGTGCCTGGCCCAATCAGTCTGATTAGCTTCCACCTGCTCCCTGTCCATATAACCTCACTTCCCCTGCACTTCCTGGCCGGATCTTGTTGCCTTTGTGCCTAGAGAAAGCTACTACTGTGTTTACCATTACTGTGTTCCTGACCTCCTGCTATTACTATTGACTACGAACCTTGCCGCCTGCCCCGACCTTCTGCTACGTCTGACCTTGCTTCTGCCTAGTCCTTCTGTCCCACGCCTTCTCAGCAGTCAGCGAGGTTGAGCCGTTGCCGGTGGATAAGACCTGGTTGCTACCGCCGCAGCAAGACCATGCCGCTTTGCGGCGGGCTCTGGTGAAAACCAGTAGCAACCCTAGAACCGGTCCACCGACACGGTCCACGCCAATCCCTCGCTGACACAGAGGATCCACATCCAGCTAGCCGAATCCTAACACCCCCACATGTGACCATATTTTGGAAACTACACCCCTCACAGAATTTAATAAGGGATGCAGTGAACATTAACACCCCACTGGCGTTTGACAGATCTTTGTGTGGTGTGATTTTATTTATTTTTTTATTATTTATTTTTATTTATTTATATTTTTTATTTTTGTGTTGATCACTTTTTTGCTAGAACTGGCCACTCCAGCAAAACCTTTTAATTAATCTATATATACCGTATTTATCGGGTATTACCACGCACCGGCCTATAACACGCACCCTCATTTTACCAAGGATATTTGGGTAAAAAAAGTTTTTTACCCAAATATCCATGGTAAAATGAGGGTGCGTGTGTGCGCGTGTATACCCTGATATACCCCCAGGAAAGGCAGGGGGAGAGAGGCCGTCGCTGCCCGCTTCTCTCCCCCTGCCTTTCCCTGGGGTCTAGAGCCCTGCTGCCGGCCCTTCTCTCTCCCTGGCTATCGGTGCCGCTGCCCGTTCTGTCCCCCTGACTATTGGTGCCGGCGCCGATAGCCAGGGGGAGAGAAGCGGCGCCGACAGCCAGGGGGAGAGAAGGGGCAGCGGCACCCATTGCCGGCGCCGCTGCCCCGTTGCCTCCCCCCATCCCCGGTGGCATAATTACCTGGGTCGGGTCGGGTCTGCGCTGCTGCAGGCCTCCGGCGCGCGTCCCCTGCGTCGTTGCTATGCACGGCGCGGCGCATGACGTCATATTTTGTGAACCCTGTTACACGCTTTCTTTTGTCATGTTATAATATTCCCTTTCAGCGTGGGGTTATTACTAGTGTAAAGGGAATCCTTTGTTTGTTAATTAGATATTTGGAACAGTGGGCTGTGCAAATGAAAAATTTAATTTTTCATTTTTACGGACCACTGTTCCAAAAATCTGTCAGACACTTGTGGGGTATAAACGCTCACTGTACCCCTTATTACAATATGTGAGGGGTGTAGTTTCCAAAATGGGGTCACATGTGGGGGGTCCACTGTTCTGGCACTATGGGGGCTTTGTAAACACACATGGCCTTCAATTTCGGACACATTCTCTCTCCAGAAGCCCAATGTGCTCCTTCTCTTCTGAGCATTGTAGCTGGCCCACAGAGCACTTTACATCCACCTATGGAGTATGTTCTTACACAGAAGAAATGGGGCTACACATTTTGGGGGCTTTTTTCCTATTCTCCCTTGTGAAAATGGAAAATGTAGGGTAACACCAGCATTTTAGTGAAAACATTTTTTTTTTTCATTTTCACATCCAACTTTAATGGAAATTTGTCAAACAACTGTAGGGTGTTAGGGCTCACTATACCCCTTGTTACATTCCGTGAGGGGTGTAGTTTACAAAATGGGGTCACATCTGGGTATTTATTGTTTTGCATTCATGTCAGAACCGCTATAAAATCAGCCACCCCTGTGCAAATCACCAATTTAGACCTTAAATGTACATGGCACGCTCTCGCTTCTGAGCCATGTTGTGCGCTCACAGAGCACTTAATGCCCACATATGGGGTAGTTCTGTACTCAGGAGAAATTGTGTTACAAATTTTGGGGGTCTTTTTTTCCTTTTACCGCTTGTGAAAATTAAAAGTATGGGAGAAACACCAGCATGTTAGTGTAAAAAAATTATTTTTTTACACTAACATGCTGGTGTAGACCCCAACTTTATTTTTTCATAAGAGGTAAAAGGAGAAAAAGCCCCCCAAAATTTGCAACGCAATTTCTCCCGAGTGAATTGTTGCTAAGCAACAGCAGGAAGTGAACAGGCCTCACCTCTTGCTGTATTCTTCGGCTGGGACAGACACCGCTGCTGCCGCTCCTGTCGCTGCCACTGATCCTGAGGGGACCCCCGCCGGACCAGGGCAAGGTAGGAGACCCCCGCCGGCGCCGATCTCCGCAATCCTTTTTTTCCTGGGCACTGGGTCACCAGAGACCCGATTGACCTGGAAAAGCTGCAAATCGTTGGTCTGAATTGACCGACGATTTGCTGCGATCGCCGACATGGGGGGGTCTCGGGACCCCCCCCAGGGGTTTGACCGGGGTGCCTGCTGATAGATATCAGCAGTCACCCCAGTCCGGTCCCCGACTGGCAAGCGGCAGGGACCGGAATTCACACGGGCGTATCCATACGCGTATGTTGCCGCCGATCCTGGTGCTCCTTTAAAACAGGGGCGTATGCATACGCGTATGCTGCCGCCGATCCTGCTGCTCCTGTCGCTGCCACCGATTCCGAGGGGACCCCTGCCGGACCAGGGCAAGGTAGGAGACCCCCGCCTGCGCCGATCTCCGCCATCTTCGTCGTCCTTTTTTTTTCCTGGGCACCGGGTCACCAGAGACCGGATTGACCTGGAAAAGCTGCAAATCATTTTTCTGAATTTACCGACGATTTGCTGCGATCGCCGACATGGGGGGGGTCTCGGGACCCCCCCAGGGGTTTGCCCGGGCCGCCTGCTGATAGATATTAAGGGGTTAAATCTTAAAGCTCCGGTGCGCGCGCCCTAGGGGACGGGGACATGCGTGCAGGAGCAGAGAGGCAGAGGCAGGGGCAGGAGAAGCACCAGGTGAGTGACGGGCTGGGATTCGCATGCAGGCGCGTCCCGTGATGCGAATCCCAGCCACACCAGCAGCAGTAGGTAACGAGACCATGCGTTCACAGCCAGCGTGTGCGACTGTATGTAACAACGGGTGATACAGATGACAAGAGGTGCTGCAGGAGAGATTGTGGGGGGTTCCCAGCGATGGGACCCCCGCGATCAGACATCTTATCCCCTATCCTTTGGATAGGGGATAAAATGTCTAGGGGCAGAGTATCACTTTAAGCTTTAAGTCCTTGGTCTTTATATTGTAGATCCATTATACAGTGCCTGTAGGATCTTGTAGGATCTCTCCTGTTCTACTGTTCCTCCATATGCTTCTAGCACCATTAGTGGCATTGAGTGTTAGGACAGGGGAGGGATCCAGCTGGTTCTTCTTTATAGCTCTCCCCAACCAGCTGTAAGAATAACAACTGGTTTGGCAACCATGAAGAAGCATGATCCTGACTGGGTTCTTTGGAATTCAACTGTATCTTCGTGTAAGAATGCTCATACAATGAAGAAATCAACTGCTGTTTTCCAGTCCATGATGTCATGCAATCTGCATCCTTGTCCAGGAGTCAAGGCTGGCTAGCAGAATCCAGATTGGCATCTGTGCATGACAGCACGGAAACAAGGACAGGTAAGTATATTTTCTCAGAAGGGAGGTGAGGCTACTATCATTTTCAAGGGGACAGGAGGCACAAAATATAAAATTACCATGATAGACACATGTACCACTAAATAAATGATATAGTCACCAAATAACACTGGTATATAAGGAAGAATATTATCACCAATAATATCAACAGTATTTCCAATAATACCAGTATACAAGGAGGAATAATATCATCATACATATTACCATCATATTGTTACTGACCAAATCCGGTATACTGAGCTCAATATTACCAATAATTCCAGTATACAAGGAGAAAATATCCCCCCCCCATACAGTGACCATATAGTGGTAGATATCAGCTTTTTATAGGCTCTGCAGACCATATAAGTGATTACATACAGTTACATCAGGTGATGTCTTCTCTAATTGTAGTAATTTTCACTTTGCTTTTTCTTCTCCATCTGGCCCAGACCGTCATGAGGATTTCATTCAGCCACAACTTGTCTCCACAGAACCTGCCAGACAAACATTTTAGGCTCCACACTTTTCCAGAACCTATAGTGCTCCATACAGTATTAATAACCCCTGGGTGTACTACATAGTACATTGGTAGATAAGTGGATTGTTGGAAGCGTAGTTAGGTCCCCCATTCAGTAGATAGATCACTCCAGTAGGTAGACAGGTCCCTTCACATGGTTTCCCTCATAATGGCGGTGTCCCGACTAGGTATGTGCCACCTGTAGGTAGGTCTCTGTGTAGAAAGATGCCCGCTGTTGGTTGGTCACATTGAAGATAGTAGCCCTCCTTTTATATACTTTCATTACCTGTATATAGTTGCAGCCCCCTGTACATAGTAGTAGCAGACCCACATATATAGCAGTAGCAGCCCCCGTTTAGGCAGTAGTATCAGCACCCCCTTTTAGTCAGTAGTATCAGAAGACCCCTATAGGTAATAATAGTGGCAGCTCCCTTTAGGTAGTAATAGAAGCAGCCCTCTTTAGGTAATAGTAGTGGCAGCCCCCTTTTAGGTAGTAATAGCAGAAGCTCCTTTTAGGTAATGGTAGTGGCAGCCCCCTTGAGGCATTAGAAGCAACAGTAGTTGCAGTATTCATCATACATAAACACATTATACAAACACGCACTTTTATCATACACACATATATCATACATACACACATCATGTATACATATATCTATCATACATACATACACACATATACATGCATCCATCTACCATACATACACACAATACAAACATACATACACACACATCTCACATACACACATCTATCATATTGTAATGTTCGTTTATTTGTGTTTTTATATTTTCTGTTTAGGTGTGTATTCACACACTAGGTTGTTCTGAGCAGTTTACAATTCTCCCTGGTTAGAGAATAGTTAATGCTCTGAACCAATGAGAACTAGGGTGGGGTTATTTATTCCAGAGTTCTCCTGCATTCTCTGCTGGTTATTTGTGCAATACGCTTCCAAATCTGCTTGAGCATATACCTTGTATTTATCTTGTGATATTGTTTGAGTTGTAGCCAAGGTTAAATAGTCTTGTTTATTGAAGATTTTAGTCTGTTTCATCTGTCGATTTTTAGGATAATGTATGTCCATTCTAATTAGTCTGTGTTCACACTGTGAGTCTCCTGGAGTCTATTCAGACTCATCTGGTTCTGGTCTAGTGTTCCATGTTTTATATTCCTGTTTCCTACTATGTCAGCATCCTGTTCACTAGGTGGAGTAGTAGTCTATTTGGCTTTATTATGCTGTCTACTCCTTTTGTGGAGTGGGTGTCCAGTTTGTTTCTGTTCTTTGTCCCAGTGTGAACAATGTTCTATGTTCCTGATCAGTTTGATATTTTTACATTCAGTTCACCCATTCATCCCCTGCATCTCTAGGAGTCTGCTGTTTATTTGTAGCATACCTTGTCTTGTTCATTTTATCATGTCTGCCATTTATCTGGATTCTGGTTCATGAACTGTTTGTTTTTACACAATATTCTGCCCTGTTCGTTAGTTTATATTCTGTCTGGTATATCAGGTTTTTGGTAGTTTTCCTTTTCTGTTTCTTGCCTTTGACCAACTATGTTTATTATTTGTTTTTACGCCATTGCACTTCAGAATAAAAATTGATTGTTGAGTTTAAAATGAAACTAAAAGCCTCCCGGCAGCTCAGCAGAGCTGATCCGGACTATCGCAATTAAATCACAATTTCCTGATCAGCTGAGAAGATGGCGGGAGGTTGCTTACCTGCCTCCTCGCCTTCCGATCAGTGCTCTATTGCTCCAAGCCTGCCATGCAGGCTGGAGCAGCAGAGCACCAATAACACTGATCAATGTTATGCTTTGGGATAGCAATGATCATTGTATGCAATCAAAAGATTGCATGTTACAGCCCCAATGGGGGCTAAAAAAAAAAAGTAAAAAGGTGTTAATAAATGTGAATAAGCCTCTCCCCTAATAAAAGTTTGAATCACCCACCATTTTTCCACTATTTAAATAAAATAATATAATTAAAAAAATCATTATATGTGGTACCACCGCGTGTGTAAATGTCCGAACTATTAAAAAGGTTAGCTAAACCACAGGGTCGATGGCGTACACGTAAAAAAATACCAAAGTCCAAAATTGTGCATTTTTGGTCACTCTATATACCATAAAAATATTAATAAAAAGCGATCAAAAAGTCCAATCAAGGAAAAAAAAAAAAGTCCAATCAAAAATGGAACTGATAAAAACTACAGATCATGGCACAAAAAATGAGCCCTCATATAGCCCAGTATGTGGAAAAATAAAAGTTATAGGGGTCAGAAGATGACAATTTTAAACATACTAATTTTGGTGCATGTAGTTATAATTTTTTTAAGTAGTAAAATAAAATAAAACTTACATAAAATGGGTATCTTGGTAACCGTATGGACCTACAGAATAAAGATAAGGTGTCATTTTTACTGAAAAGTGCACTGTGTAGAAACAGAAGCCCTATAAATTAGCAAACTGGCTTTTTTTTTGGTTTTATTTCACCTAACAAATACGTTTTTTTTGGTTCGCGGCAGATTAGGTTATAAAATAAGTGATGTCATTGCTAAGTACAATTGGTGACACAAAAAACAAGTCCTTATATGGGTCTGAACGTGCAAAATTGAAAGCGTTGTGATTTGTAGAAGGGGAGGAGGTAAAAACAAAAGTGCAAAAAAGTCCTTAAGGTGAACATGGCCTGAGTCTTTAAGGGGTTAAAAAATATGTAAATAAAAATAAACATATGTGGTATCACCGCATGAGTAAATGTCTCAACTATAAAAATATAATGTTAATTGAACCCTATGGTCAATGGTGTATATGTAAAAAAAATACCAAAGTCCAGAATTGTGTATTTTTAGTAATTTTGTATACCCTAAAAATGTTATAAAAAGCGATCAAAAAGTCCTGTCAAAACAAAAGTGGTACTGAAAAAAATACAGATCATGGCGCACAGAATAAATCAGAAAAGGAAAATTTTTTATGTACTAATTTTCGTGCAAAAAGTTATAATTTTTTAACAGAAGTAAAACAAAATCAAACCTATATAAGTTTGGTATTATTTTAATTGTATGGACCTACGGAATACAGATGCACTGTATAAACAGAAGCCACTAAACATTACAAAATAGTGTTGTTGTTTTTTAAATTTTGGCCCACAAATATAAATTTTTTGTTTCGACGTAGATTTTGGGATGAAATGACTGATGTCATTACAAATTAAAATTGGTAGCGCATGAGCCAAGGCCTCATATAGATCTGTAGGTGGAAAACAAAGTGTTAAGCTAAGTTGCTACTACTACTACTGCTTTGTGACCCCAAAAAAACACCAGTAAAAAAAGGCCACAGCATTTTCCTGTGTTTGACGGTTTTTTCTTGCGTTTTTTCTGTCATTTTTTGCATTTGAGTGGAAATTGCATTTTTGGCTCCTTTGGCGTTTTTTTGGTACACAAAATTTGTTGGGTACCAAAAAAAAAAATATTACAAAAAAATAAGGAGGCAGTAGTGATGGAAAACAAAATGTATTTAACAAAATTTTTATTTTTTATAACGAAATTTTAATACATTTTTGACAAAGTGTGTGTGAGTTTCATTTTTTTTTCTAGATTTTTTTAAAATTTTTAGGTAGTACTACTACTCCCAGCATGGAACAGACTGTTCCATGATGGGCGTAATAGTACCTGTACTAATAGACATCGCCCCAATGCGATCGTCCATAATATAGCAGAGATGTGAAGCGGCTCTACACAGCGCTCACATCTCTGCATTATAGTCCGGCCGGCCAGTGATGTGAATAGAACATCACTCATTCATATTTTCCGACCAGAGTGGAGATTGGCCGGATAGTGGCAGCCAATCACAGCTTTCAGAGGGAAATATGAATGAGTGATGTTCTATTCATATCACTGGCCGGCCGGATTATAGTGCAGAGATGAGAGGACTGTATAGAGCCGCTCCACATCTCTGCAATAGATAGGACGATCGGTGTCAGGAGTAACACTGTCCTTAGTAATCTGTCCTTAATTGCAGGTACTACTACTCCCAACATGGAGCATTCTTTGCTACTGTTGGGAGCAGTAGTACCTGCAGTTAAGGAAAGATCACATCAAGTGTAACTCCTGACACCCACTGTGATCCTCCTGTATAATGTATAGATGTGGTCGGCCGCTCTTCTCTGGTCCCCTGCACTGACGTGTATATACACCTATTCATATTTCCCACAGAGAGTTGTGATTGGCTGGACCCATCTGGCCAATCACAGCTCTCTGTGAGAAATATGAATAGGTGTATATATATGGCAGTGCAGGGGACCATAGAAGAGCGGCCGCCACATCTATAAATTATACAGAAGGATCGCAACGGAACTCGGGGCGATCTGTCAATTAGTACAGGTACTACTACTCCCATCATGGAACAGTGTGTTCCATGCTGGGAGTAATAGTGCTACCTAAAAAATGTAAAAATTAAGAAAAAAAAGTGAAAAACACATATACACTACATTTTTATTATTGTCGGCTACATTTTTAGTGCCCTGCCTGCACACATAAATTGATCACTGTTTAAAAAAAATAAAAATAAATATATATATATATATATATATATATATATATATATATATATAAAACTCAATGTGTGTGTATGTATGTGTGTGTGTGTGTGTATGTTCCAGCATCACGTCCAAACGGCTAAATATATTAACATTAAACTTGGCACATATGTTACTTAAATGTCAACAACAAACATAGGATAGGTGATTTAACCCTTACTCACCCCCCCATTTGCCAGGGTCGGGGTTTTTGTTTAAAGTCCCATACAAATCAATGGGAAATGTATGTTCCCACACAACTTCCGTACGGCTGGAGATATTTCAATACATGGTACACATATTACAGGTCAGGATATGAGGACAGGATGGGAGGTCGAGATAGGAGGTCGAGATGGGAGGTCGACAAGGGAGGTCAGGATGGTCGGGATAGGAGGTTGAGATAGGAGGACGGGATAGGAGGACGAGATAGGAGGTCAAGATAGGAGGACGAGATAGAAGGTCGAGATAGGAGGTCAAGATAGGAGGAAGGGATAGGAGGGTGGGATAGGAGGACGGGATAGGAGGTCAGGATAGGAGGTCGGGTTAGGAGGTCGAGATGGGAGGTCGGGATGGGAGGTCGGGATAGGAGGACGGGATAGGAGGTCGAGATAGGAGGACGAGATAGGAGGTCGAGATAGGAGGAAGGGATAGTAGGTCGGGATAGGAGGTCAAGATAGGAGGTCGGGATAGGAGGTCAAGATAGGAGGTCGGGATAGGAGGTCGGGATAGGAGGTCGGGATAGGAGATCGGGATAGGAGGTCGGGATAGGAGGTCGAGATAGGAGGACGGGATGGTCGGGATAGGAGGACGGGATAGGAGGACGGGATAGGAGGACGAGATAGGAGGACGAGATAGGAGGACGAGATAGGAGGACGAGATAGGAGGATGAGATAGGAGGACGGGATAGGAGGACGGGATAGGAGGTCGAAATAGGAGGTCTAGATAGGAGGTCAATATAGGAGGACGGGATAGGAAGACGGGATAGGAGGTCGGAATAGGAGGTCGGGATAGGAGGTCGAGATAGGAGGTCGAGATAGGAGGTCGAGATAGGAGGTCTAGATAGGAGGTCGAGATAGGAGGTCGAGATAGGAGAACGGGATATGAGGACGGGCTAGAAGGACGGGATAGGAGGACAGGATAGGAGGTCGGGATAGGAGGTCAGGGAATGAGGACGGGATATGGGGTTGGGATATGACAACAATATATGAGAACAAGATATGAAGTCCAAAGCTTCCTCTGTTGATTTTCCTCCACAAAAAGGATTAGGAAGGAAAAACCGTGCAACGCTGAGTACTCCGCTAGTTTTGTTATAAAAAAATATACATTTCATTTGATACAATCTTTTCCTTCACTACTGTGTCTTTTTATTTCTTTTGTGGATCGCTAAAGTCCAAAAAAGAATAAAAACCGCTGGCAAAAACGCCAAAGTTAAAACCCACATGTTGTTTTTCTTGGTGTTTTTTCACTCCCATAGACTTTTATGGCAGAAAAACGCCACAATTTCAGGGGAAAAAACGCCATTGGCTCAACATGCTGCGACTTTGCAAAACTACCAGGGAGCTAAAAAACTGTGAAAAAAACGCCAAAAGGATTTTTTTAAAAAACGCCAAACTGAAAAACGCCAAGTGGAAAAAGAAGTTTGCGATTTCTCTTTGATTTACAGCTAATTGTACAGAATTGGTATTTTTCTTGGCGTTTTTCCTAAAAAAAAACTCAATAAGATTAGGAGTAAAAAACGAAAGTCCAAAATAAGGTAAAACCCTGAGTCCTTAAAGGGGTACTCCGCCCCTAGACATCTTATCCCCTATCCAAAGGATAGGGGATAAGATGTCAGATTGCCGGGGTCACGCAGCTGGGGACCCCGGAGAACGCTGCTGCAGCGCCCCGCTATCATTACTGCGCAGAGCGAGATCGCTCTGCACGTATTGACGGGCAATACAGGGGCCGGAGCATCGTTACGTCACGGCTCCACCCCTCGTGACGTCGCGGTCCGCCCCCGTCAATACAAGTCTATGGGAGGGGGGTGACGCACCCTGCCATAGACTTGCATTAAGGGGACGGGACGTGATGTCATGAGGGGCGGAGCCATGACGTCACGCTGCTCCGACCCCTGTATCGCCCGTCATTACGCACAGAGCAAACTTAAAGGGGATTGTTTAGCTGCTGAGAAAACAGTTTCAATGATTGGGGGAGATTTGTCAAATACTGTGCAGAGGAAACGTTGCCCAGGTGCTCATAGCAACCAATCAGATTGCTTCTTTCATTTTCCAGAGGCCTTGTTAAACATGACAGTAGCAATCTGGTTGCTATGGGCAACTGGGCAGCTTTTCCTCTGCACAGGTTTTGATAAATCTCCCCCAATTAGTCTAATAAAGGGAAATGTTAGACGCACATGGGACATACAGTGTCAGAGTAATAGGGCCGAGTACAGAGTAATAGTAAAAGAGAAAGTCATTTGCAAAGTGGCCTTGCACAATTTGAAGCAGAGCAGGAGGCTTTGTGTGCCCAACCTGCAGAGGACATTAACCCCTTAAGGACTGAGCCCTTTTTCACCTTAAGGACCCGGCCATTTTTTGCAATTCTGACCACTGTCACTTAAAACATTAATAACTCTGGGATGCTTTTAGTTATCATTCTGATTCCGAGATTATTTTTTCGTGACATATTCTACTTTAACATAGTGGTAACATTTTGTGGTAACTTGCATCCTTTCTTGGTGAAAAATCCCAAAATTTTATGAAAAATTAAAAATTTAGCATTTTTCTAACTTTGAAGCTCTCTGTTTGTAAGGAAAATGGATATTCCAAATAATTTTTTTATTCACATTTCCAATATGTCTACTTTATGTTTGCATCATAAAATTGATGAGTTTGTACTTTTATAAGACACCAGAGGGCTTCAAAGTTCAGCAGCAATTTTCCAATTTTTCACAAAATTTTGAAACTCACTATTTTTCAGGGACCAGTTCAGGTTTGAAGTGGATTTGAAGGGTATTCATACTAAAAATACCCCACAAATTACCCCATTATAAAAACTGCACCCCCCAAAGTATTCAAAATGACATTCAGTCAGCGTTTTAACCCTTTAGGTGTTTCACAGGAATAGCAGCAAAGTGAAGGAGAAAATTCACAATCTTCATTTTTTACACTCGCATGTTCTTGTAGACCCAATTTTTGAATTTTTGCAAGGGGTAAAAAGGAGAAAATTTTTACTTGCATTTGAAACTCAATTTTTCTTGAGTAAGCACATACCTCATATGTCTATGTAAAGTGTTCGGCGGGCGCAGTAGAGGGCTCAGAAGGGAAGGAGCGACAAATGGTTTTTGGGGGACATGTCACCTTTAGGAAGCCCCTATGGTGCCAGAACAGAAAAAAAAAACACATGGCATACCATTGTGGAAACTAGACCCCTCGGGGAACATAACAAGGGGTAAAGTGAACCTTAATACCCCACCGGTGATTCACGACTTTTGCATATGTAAAAAAAAATTTTTTTCCTAAAATGCTTGGTTTCCCAAATGTTTTACATTTTTAAAAAGGGTATTAGCAGAAAATACCCCCCAAAATTTGAAGCCCAATTTCTCCCGATTCAGAAAACACCCCATATGGGGGTGAAAAGGGCTCTGTTGGCGCACTACAGGTCTCAGAAGTGAAGGAGTCACATTTGGCTTTTTGAAAGCAAATTTTGCTCTGGGGGCATGCCGCATTTAGGAAGCCCCTATGGTGCCAGAACAGCAAAAAAAAACACATGGCATACTATTTTGGAAACTAGACCCCTCGGGGAACGTAACAAGGGGTAAAGTGAACCTTAATACCCCATATGGGTTTCACGACTTTTGCATATGTAAAGAAAAATTTTTTTTTTCCTAAATTGCTTGTTTTCCCAAAAAATTTACATTTTTAAAAAGGGTACAAGCAGAAAATACCCCCCAAAATTTGAAGCCCAATTTCTCCCGATTCAGAAAACACCCCATATGGGGGTGAAAAGGGCTCTGCTGGCGCACTACATGTCTCAGAAGAGAAGGAGTCACATTTAACTTTTTGAAAGCAAATTTTGCTCTGGGGGCATGCCGCATTTAGGAAGCCCCTATGGTGCCAGAACAGCAAAAAAAAAACACATGGCATACTATTTTGGAAACTAGATCCCTCGGGGAACGTAACAAGGGGTAAAGTGAACCTTAATACCCCACATGGGTTTCACGACTTTTGCATATGTAAAAAAAAATTTTTTTTTTCCTAAAATGCTTGTTTTCCCAAAAAATTTACATTTTTAAAAAGGGTACAAGCAGAAAATACCCCCCAAAATTTGAAGCCCAATTTCTCCCGATTCAGAAAACACCCCATATGGGGGTGAAAAGGGCTCTGCTGGCGCACTACAGGTCTCAGAAGAGAAGGAGTCACAGTCACATTTGGCTTTTTGAAAGCAAATTTTGCTCTGGGGGCATGCCGCATTTTGGAAGCCCCTATGGTACCTCGACAGCAAAAAAAACAACCACATGGTATACTATTTTGGAAACTAGACCCCTCGGGGAATGTAACAAGGGGTTAAGTGGACCTTAATACCCCACATGTGTTTCACGACTTTTGCATATGTAAAAAAAAAATAATAATAATTTTTACCTAAAATGCTTATTTTCCCAAAAATTTTACATTTTTAAAAAGGGTAAAAGCAGAAAATACCCCCCAAAATTTGTAACACAATTTCTCCCGAGTACGGCGATACCCCATATGTGACCCTAAACTGTTGCCTTGAAATACGACAGGGCTCCAAAGTGAGAGCGCCATGCGCATTTGAGGCCTAAATTAGGGATTGCATAGGGGTGGACATAGGGGTATTCTACGCCAGTGATTCCCAAACAGGATGCCTCCAGCTGTTGTATAACTCCCAGCATGCCTGGACAGTCAGTGGCTTTCTGGTAATACTGGGAGTAGTTGTTTTGCAACAGCTGGAGCCTCCGTTTTGGAAACCGTGGCGTACCAGACGTTTTTCATTTTTATTGGGGAGGGGGGCTGTGTAGGGGTATGTGTATATGTAGTGTTTTTTCTTTTTATTTTATCGTGTGTTTGTGTAGTGTAGTGTTTTTAGGGTACAGTCACACGGGCGGTGGTTCACAGTCGTTTCTCGCTGGTAGTTTGAGCTGCGGCTCAAACTTGCAGCCGGATACTTACTGTAAACCTCCGCCCATGTGAGTGTACCCTGTACATTCACATTGGGGGGGGGGGGGGGGAAACATCCAGCTATTGCAAAACTACAACTCCCAGAATGTACGGTCTATCAGTACAGCTGGAGGCACACTGGTTGTGAAACACCAAGTTTGGTAACAAACTCAGTGTTTTGCAACCAGTGTGCCTTCAGCTGTTGCAAAAGCTACAACCCCCAGCATGTACGGACAGCGGAAGGGCATGCTGGGTCTTGTAGTTATGCAACAGCGGGAGGCATACTACTTTGGCTGGGGATGCTGGGGATTGTAGTTATGCAACAGCTGGAGACACACTGGTTTGCTACTTAACTCAGTGTGCCTTCAGCTGTTGCAAAACTACAACTCTCAGCAGTCACCGACAGCCAACGGGCATGCTGGGAGTTGTAGTTATGCAATCAGCAGATGCACCACTGCAACTCCCAGCATGCACTTTAGCTGATTGTGCAAGCTGGGAGTTGTAGTTATACAACAGCTGAAGGCACACTTTTCCATAAAAAAATGTGCCTCCAGCTGTTGCAAAACTATAAGTCCCAGCATGCCCATAAGGGAATGCTGGAAGTTGTGGTGGTCTGCCTCCTGCTGTTGCAGAACTACAGCTCCCAGCATGCCCTTTTTGCATGCTGGGAGCTGTTGCTAAGCAACAGCAGGAGGCTGTCACTCCACTCCTGCTGCTGCTGCCCCGGCCACAGGTCAGGTCAGTCCCGCCGCTTGGGGCCCCGATCCCAATATTGACGCCGGGGATCGGGGTCCCCAGCTCCCGGGGTCCACGACCCGCACCCGCTCACGTGCTCCGGAAGAGGGGCGGAGCGGGTTGCGGGAGTGACACCCGCAGCAGGTGCCCTGATTGGTCGGCCGGTAAACCGGCCGACGAATCAGGGCGATCGTGAGGTGGCACCAGTGCCACCTCACCCCTGCTGGCTATGGCTGTTGGGGGCCGTCAGAGACGGCCCCGAACAGCCTGTAATTCCGGGTCACCGGGTTACTGGAGACCCGATTGACCCGGAATCTGCCGCAGATCACTGGACTGAATTGTCCAGCGATCTGCGGCCATCGCCGACATGGGGGGTCATCATGACCCCCCTGGGCGATATGCCGTGATGCCTGCTGAACAATTTCAGCAGGCATCGGGCACTGGCTCCCCTCCGGCTAGCGGCGGGGGGCCGGGATTTGACAGAACGTACTCAAACGTCCTGAGTCCTTAAGGACTCGGAAAAGGGGCCGTTTGAGTACGTCCTGCCTCCTTAAGGGGTTAAAATTGCTTCTGTACGAAGTGAATGCTCTACAACCTTAGGTTTGCTTCCAGGTACACAAGCGGCACTGCAAAAGATTACTGACCAGAAAGTGCAGGTTTCCAAGCCAAGTGGTTTCTATAACAAGATCCAAGGCATCTGACTGAATGCCCCCATAAAAAGCATAATGGGGTCATTGCTTAGGGGAACTAGCTGGAGCCAGGCTTGGGGTGTTTGAGAGTGAACTGTTGTATCATTGGATGTCCTTTTGTCAAGGGAAAAGAGTCACTTCTGCTAAGGTGTCATTGCTAGGAGCAACCAACCTCGACAGCAAGTGACTGTTGTTACAGTACAGGGGAGTGAGTCACATTGGAGGTGCTGGAGATGTTTGTGCACCTTATTGTCTTCTGGTTAAAAAAGCCAAAGAAGTTTAAAGTGAAGACCTGTGAGTTGAAGGTAAGTGGAATCCCACTTTGGGTCTAGCTGGATTGTTGCTTATAGGTTTCATGGGTCCATCTATACTTTATACTAATTGTGAAGACCTGACTAGAGCCTGGTGAGAGGTGCCTAAGTGGAAGATGCCAGAGGAATTGCACACAATAGTCCCTAAAGTGATGGTGGGCAGTGTCTCATTAACCCCTTAAGGACCCAGCCATTTTACACCTTAGGACCCGGCCATTTTTTGCACATCTGACCACTGTCACTTTAAACATTAATAACTCTGGAATGCTTTTAGTTATCATTCTGATTCCGAGATTGTTTTTTCGTGACATATTCTACTTTAACTTAGTGGTAAAATTTTTTGGTAACTTGCATCCTTTCTTGGTGAAAAATCCCAAAATTTGATGAAAAATTTGAAAATTTTGATTTTTTCTAACTTTGAAGCTCTCTGGAATAAGGATATTCCAAATATTATTTTATTTTATTCACATATACAATATGTCTACTTTATGTTTGCATCATAAAATTGACGAGTTTTTACTTTTGGAAGACACCAGAGGGCTTCAAAGTTCAGCGGCAATTTTCCAATTTTTCACAAAATTTCCAAAATCACAATTTTTCAGGGACCAGTTCAGGTTTGAAGTGGATTTGAAGGGTCTTCATCTTAGAAATACCCCACAAATGACCCCATTATAAAAACTGCACCCCCCAAAATATTCAAAATGACATTCAGTCAGCATTTTAACCCTTTAGGTGTTTCACAGGAATAGCAGCAAAGTGAAGGAGAAAATTCACAATTTCCATTTTTTACACTCGCATGTTCTTGTAGACCCAATTTTTGAATTTTTACAAGGGGTAAAAGGAGAAAATGTATACTTCTATTTGTAGCCCAATTTCTCTCGATTAAGCACATACCTCATATGTCTATGTAAAGTGTTCGGCGGGCGCATTAGAGGGCTCAGAAGGGAAGGAGCAACAAGGGGATTTTGGAGCGTACGTTTTTCTGAAATGGTTTTTGGGGGGCATGTCCCATATAGGAAGCCCCTATGGTGCCAGGACAGCAAAAAATACCCACATGGCATACCATTTTGGAAACTAGACCCCTTGAGGAACGTAAAAAGGAATAAAGTGAGCCTTAATACCCCACAGGTGTTTCACGACTTTTGCATATGTAAAAAAAAAATTAAAACAATTTCAATAAAATGTGTGCTTCCCCCCAAATTTCACATTTTTGCAAGGGTTAATAGCAGAAAATAGCCCCCAAAATTTGTAACCCCATCTCTTCTGAGTATGGAGGTACCCCATAAGTTGACATGAAAAACACTATGGGCGAACTACAATGCTCAGAAGAGAAGGAGTCATATTTGGCTTTTTGAGAGCAAATTTTGCTCGGGGGCATGTCGCATTTAGGAAGCCCCTATGGTGCCAGGACAACAAAAAATACCCACATGCCATACCACATTGGAAACTAGACCCCTTGAGGAACGTAACAAGGGGTACAGTGAGCATTTACCCCCCACTGGTGTCTGTCAGATCTTTGGAACAGTGGGCTGTATACATTTTTTTATTTGCGCAGCCCACTGTTCCAAAGATCTGTCAGACACATGTGGGGTGTAAATTCTCACTGCACCCCTCAT
Source organism: Hyla sarda (assembly GCF_029499605.1). Taxonomy (NCBI): domain Eukaryota; kingdom Metazoa; phylum Chordata; class Amphibia; order Anura; family Hylidae; genus Hyla; species Hyla sarda. The sequence continues at coordinate 227,538,167 of NC_079194.1, read as the reverse complement.
TACATTCCATGAGGGGTGTAGTTTCCGAAATGGGGTCACATGTGTTTTTTTTTTTTTTTTTTTGCCTTTGTCAAAACCGCTGTAACAATCAGCCACCCCTGTGCAAATCACCTCAAATGTACATGGCGCACTCTCCCTTCTGAGCCTTGTTGTGCGCCCCCAGAGCACTTTGCGCCCACATATGGGGTATCTGCATAGTCGGGAGAAGTTGCATTACAAATTGTGGGGGGCTTTTTTCCCTTTTACCTCTTGTCAAAATGAAAAGTATAGGGCAACACCAGCATGTTAGTGTAAAAAAATTTTTTTTTTACACTAACATGCTGGTGTAAACCACAATTTCACCTTTTCATAAGGGGTAAAAAGGAGAAAAAGCCCCCCAAAATTTGTAAGGCAATTTCTCCCGAGTACGGCGATACCCCATATGTCGCCCTAAACTGTTGCCTTGAAATACGACAGGGCTCCAAAGTGAGAGCGCCATGCGCATTTGAGGCCTGAATTAGGCATTTGCATTGGGATGAACATAGGGGTATTCTACGCCAGTGATTCCCAAACAGGGTGCCTCCAGCTGTTGCAAAACTCCCAGCATGCTTGGACAGTCAACGGCTGTCCGGCAATACTGGGAGTTGTTGTTTTGCAACAGCTGGAGGCTCCATTTTGAAAACAGTGGCGTACCAGACGTTTTTCATTTTTATTGGGGAAGGAGGGGGGCTGTGTAGGGGTATGTGTATATGTAGTGTTTTTTACTTTTTATTTTATTTTTTGTTAGTGTAGTGTAGTGTAGTGTTTTTAGGGTACAGTCACACGGGCAGGGGGGGGGTTACAGCGATTTTCCCGCTGCAAGTTTGAGCTGCCGCGCAAAATTTGCTGCATCGCAAACTTGCAGCCTGATACTCACTGTAAGCCCCTGTCCATGTGAATGTACCCTGTACATTCACAAGGGGGGGGACCTCCAGCTGTTGCAAAACTACAACTCCCAGCATGCACAGTCTATCAGTGCATGCTGGTAGTTATAGTTTTGCAACAGCTGGAGGCACACGGGTTGGGAAACACTGAGTTAGGAAACAGACAATGTTTCCCAACCAGTGTGCCACCTGTTGTTGCAAAACCACAACTCCCAGCATTCTCAGGCATGCTGGGAGTAGTAGTTCGGCAACATCTTTAGAGCCAGATGTTGCCGAACTACAACTCCCAGCATGCTTGGAGTTGTAGTTTGCAACATCTGGAGGACTACAGTTTGCAGACCACTAATTCAGTGGTTCCCAATCTGTGCCCTTCCAGATGTTGCAAAACTACAACTCCCAGTATGCCAAAACTGTCCAGGCATGCTGGGAGTTGTAGTTCTGCAACATCTGAAGGGCCAGATGTTACAGAACTACAACTCCCAGCATGCCTGGACAGTAAGGGCATGCTGAGAATGTGTAGTTTTGCAACATCTGGAAGGGCACAGTAGTCTCCAAACTGTGGACCTCCAGATGTTGCAAAATTGCAACTCCCAGCATGCCCAGATGCCAAGGGCTGTCTGGGCATGCTGGGAGTTGTAGTATATAGGGTCCCAATACAGCAATGCATGTCGCTTTACGGCGACGTGCATTACTGTAAAGGGCCCGACCGCGGCTGAAGATCGACTCACCTGTCGCCGCCGCCGCCATCTTCCTCGCCGGGATCCGGATCTTCAGGGAGGAGGTAAGTACCGGGGCCGGTCCCCAGCACTCCCCCGTCCCCCGTTGCGTCCTTCGGTCTTCCTCCCGTCCTCTCCGGACTTCAAGGGGCCGGGCAGGACGGGAGGAAGTAACCGCCCCCCTCCTGCGATTGGTCGGTTAACTAACCGACAGATCGCAGGGTATAGGAGGAGGTGGCAGGTTTGCCACCTCGCTCCTATACGTTAGCATGGTCCTGGCTGTCTGTGACAGCCGGGATCATGCAAAATTACCGGGTGGTCGGGTCCCAGAGACCCGATCAGCCCGGTATCGCCGCAGATCGCAAGGGCGATTTCCCTTGTGATTTGCGGCGATCGCCGACATGGGGGGCATACATGGCCCCCCTCGGCGTTTGCCCTGGATCCCTGCTGAAGGATTTCAGCAGGAATCCGCTTCCGATCTCCGCCGGGTGAGCGGCGGAGACCAGGAAAAGACATGACGTATGCATACGTCATGGGTCCTTAAGACCCAGGGTGTGATGGCGTATGCATACGTCATGGGTCCTGAAGAGATTAAATGACTGTGTGAATTGTGACCAACATGGGTCCAAACTGAGTCCAGATGCAACTGTTCAGATTATGCAGAATGAACTTAAAAAGTATTTTGACCTTAAAGGGGTACTACGGCCCTAAGACATCTTATCTTATAAGATGTCTGACAACGGGGGTTGCGCCACTGGGGACCCCCGCAATCTTGCACGCCACGCTGCCAGCTCACAAACTGCCGGGTGCCCACTCCCTGCCCCCACTATGCAAGTCTACGGGAGTCACGCCCCCTCCCTCTATGGCCGTCACGCCCCCTTCCATAGATTGACGTCACACGGGGAGGTATCGGGACGTCACAATACTCCGGCCCCGTGGTCGGCACCCGGCAGTTTGTGAGCTGGCAGCGCGGCGTGCACCTCAAAGAGGTGGGTGCCAAATGCAAGATTGCGGGGGTCCCCAGCGGTGGGACCCCCGCAGTCAGACATCTTATCCCCTATCCTTTGGAGACGGGATAAGATGTCTTAGGGCTGGAGTACCCCATTAATGATAAAATGTGTTGCATATAATGGCTGATGAAAATGTTACACAACATTTATATGATAGCTGTAATGTTAAGTCAGGTTTGCTGCCTAATATGCATTTAATCTATGGTTATGTCACACAACCTGAGCAGGTAAATGATGGGTGTGGCACATAGTTAGTTTAAATGGGCAATGTCAGATATATAAACGTTTTATCTGTTGTACATCATGGCAAAACAATTGTTTTTCTAATATACTGCTTTAAAAAAAATTCCCTTTATTAAAGAAAACTGCCTTTGAAAATCCCACCAGTAGGGGTCCCCATACTTCCTGGGACACGTATGAGTCCCACAGCAGCATGAGTGTGTCCGTGGGTCATGGACACAAGATGGCTGATTGATAAGGCTGCAGGAGGAACATAGCCTGCAGCAATACTGCTGTAACACAGAGTTTCACCAAACGTATCTCCAGCTCTTGCAAAACTACAACCCCAAGCATGCCTGGACAGTGAAAGGATGTCTGGGCATGCTAGGAGTTGTAGTCCTGCAAAAGCTGTAGGCTCACAGCTGAATGTAACACTGCTGCAAAAAGAGTTATCCAAACAATGTACCACCAACTATTCCAAAACTACAAGTCCCAGCGTTGCAGGACTAAGGTTAAAACACATGAATGACATAGGAACAGAAAGTGTATGCATAAAAAAAGAAACACTGTACTTTTAGCACTAAATCGTTGCACTAATTTAGGAAGATGTAAGTTATACACTCACCATATTGTCTTTGGTGGTAGAGTACAGGCAATCTCCAATAATCACTGTGTGTGCACGTTTGTGCAACATGAAACTAGAGAGGAAAGGGTTACAGAGCAGTCAGTCAGCAGAGTGAGGAAGGGGGAGGAGTCATCACAGTTCAGACAAGAGAGGGACATGCCCCCTCCCTTTGGGAGATAAAAAAGACAGTGGGCAGCTGTATTATGCAATTTTTTATTAAAATATCACTGACAGATACATAAAAATTACATTTACATGATCAAGGTTAGGTACTGAGTAACTGAGCTTTAGGTAAATGCAGAATGTGAACTGACTGCAGCCAATCTTAATCCTTCCAGTTCTTATCAGCTGCTGAATACTACAGAGGAAATTATTTTCTTTTTGGATTTCTTTTCTGTCTGACCACAGTGCTCTCTGCTTACACGTCTGTCCATGTCAGGAACTGTCCAGAGCAGGGAAGAAATCCACATAGCAAACATATGCTGCTCTGGACAGTTCCTAAAATGGGCAGAGGTGTCAGCAGAGAACACCGTGGACAGACAGAAAAGAAATCCAAAAAGAAAATAATTTCCTGTGTATTGTTCTGCAGCTAATAAGTAATGGCAGATTAAGATTTTTTAATAGAAGTAATTCACTAATTTACTAATATGCTTTTTGGCACCAGTTGATTTAAAAAAAAAAAAAAAAGAAGAAGAAAATTCCACCGGAGTACCCCTTTAACCCCTTAACGACGCAGGACGTAAATGTACATCCGGGTGAGGTGGTACTTAACGCACCAGGACATACATTTACGTCCTAAGCATAACTGCGAGCATCGGAGCGATGCCCGGATGGCGGACATCCGCGATCCTGCGGATGTCCGCCATTAACCCCTCAGATGCCGTGATCAATACAGATCACGGCATCTGCAGCATCGTGGTCATTACAATGGATGATCGGATCGCCCGCAGCGCTGCCGCGGCGATCCGATCATCCAGCACAGCAGACAGACGTCCCTTCACCTGCCTCCTCTGCCTTCCCAGCGTCTTCTGCTCTGATCTGCCTTCCCGCAGACCAGATCAGAAGATGACTGATAACCCTGATCAGTGCTATGTCCTATACATAGCACTGAACAGTATTAGCAATCGAATGATTGCTATAAATAGTCCCCTATGGGGACTATTAAAGTGTAAAAATAAAAGCAAAAAAATTAAGCAAAAAATGAGCCCTCATACCGCCGCTTATGCGGAAAAATGAAAAAGCCGAAAAAGTTTGCAATTTTTTTAAGCGCAACAGTAATAGAAAAGTATGTTATCGTGGGTATCATTTTAATCGTATTGATCCAAAGAATAAAGAGCACATGTCATTTTTACCATAAATTGTACGGCATGAAAACAAAACCTTCCAAAAATAGCAAAATTGCGGTTTTCTTTTTAATTTCACCACACAAATAGTATTTTTTTGATTGCGCCATACATTTTATGATAAAGTGAGTGATGGCATTACAACAGACAACTGGTCACGCAAAATACAAGCCCTCATACTGTCTATGGATGAAAATATAAAAGAGCTATGATTTTTTGAAGGCGAGGAGGAAAAAATGAAAACATAAAAATAAAATCGTCTGCGTCCTTAAGGCCCAAATGGGCTGAGTCCTTAAGGGGTTAAGTGTGCCCCTAGAGGCCATTATTAATCATGACAAGAGTGTATTGTATGTGATCCATGTTCTGTGGTTGTAGACAGTACAGATACATGCGCTGTTGTTTAAATCTCATGTGAGCCTAAGGTTGTTTCTAGTGGCAACCAAATGTCTGCTGCTTCCGTGGGTGATAAAAAGGTGTATAAGCCAAATGCTGTCAAGCCGGGGAGTGTGCAGTATAACCAGAGCCAGAGAGTCACCTACAAAGTTATGAGACATGTGAGAAATGGTTGAGGCATAAAGCTATATGAATGCTGTGTATGTCATGCACATTTCACGCTGAGTGGTGCTGTAAAAAGACAGGTGTTATGAAAACAGCAAACATTTTGCTGGGTTTCACTGTCTGCACTGTGTCACAGGGATCGCAAAGAAATGTGCGCTGTGTATTCCCATGCCTAAACAGTATTCTTGCAGTAAGAAAGCCCAAAAATTACCACAGTTATCATATGGTTACTCATAACCGCTAAGCCTTCGTGTTGTTCCAGAGGTCTTCCAAAAATAAAAGCATGTGGTTGCAGACAAAAATGTCACAAGATTTGTGTAGAAGTCAGGCAGAGGATCCCGAGAGCTGCAGGGGGACCGTGGCACATACCTGCGGGGGAACCGGTGCGGCAGTGGGGACCAGGGACCGGCGGCAGGCACACGTGGAGCTGGCAGCGGCGGCAGGTAAGTGGAGGCTGCAGTGAAGATCACTGTAAAGTGATGTTCACTGTTGTTTCTAGGAGTTTCAAAACTACAACTCCCAGCATGCCCAGACAGCCTTTGCAACATCTGGAGGGCCGCAGTTTGGAGACCGCTGTGCAGTGGTCTCCAATCTGTGCTCTTACAGATGTTGCAAAACCACAGCTCTCAGCATGCCCAGACAGTCCAGGCATGCTGGGAGTTGTTGTTCTGTAACATCTAGCCCTTCAGATGTTGCCGAACTACAACTTCCAGCATGCCTGGTCAGTCTAGGCATGCTTGGAGTTGAAGTGTTGCAACAGCTGGAGGCACACGGGTTGGGAAACACTGACTTAGGTAACAGACAATGTTTCCCAATCAGTGTGCCTCCAGTTGTTGCAAAACTACAAATTCCAGCATGCACTGACAGACCCTGCATGCTGGGAGTTGAAGTTTTGCAACATCTGGAGGATGGCCCCCCCCCCCCCCCCCCCATATGAATGTAAAGGTTACATTCACACGGGCGGGGGTTTAAAGCGAGTTTCTCGCTGCAAGCTCAAACTCCCAGTGGGAAACTCGCTGTGAACCCCCGCCCGTGTGAATGTACCCTAAAAACACTACACTACTCTAACACAAAATAAAGAGTAAAACACTACATTTACACATACCCCTACATGTGACCCCATTTTGGAAAAACTACACCCCTTAAGGAACGTAACAAGGGGTATAGTGAGTCTTAACTACCCACAGGTGTTTGAAGAATGTCTGTTGAAAATGAAAATTTACAGTTTTTTAATTAAAATGCTGGTGTTATCCCATTTTCACAAGGGGTAATAGGAAAAAAGCCCCCCAAAAATGTTAACCCCATTTCTTCTGAGTATATAAATACCCCCTATGTGGATGTAAACTGCTTTGCGGGTGAACTACAAGGCTCAGAAGAGAAGGAGAGCCATTGGGCTTTTGGAGAAAGAATTTGGCTGGAATTGAAGGCCATCTGCATTTACAAAGCCCCCATGATGCCAGAACGATGGAACCCCACACATGTGACCCCCATTTTGGAAACTACACCACTTACAGAATTTAATAAGGGGAACAGTGAGCATTTACACCCCACAGGTGTCTGACAGACAAATGTAATTTTAATTTGCACAGCCCACTATTCCAAAAGTCTGTCAAACACCAGTGGGGTGTAAATGCCCACTGCACACATTATTACATTTTGTGATCGGTGTAGTTTCCAAAATGGGATCACATGTGGAGGGGTTCACTGTTCTGGCACCACGGGGGGCACATGGCTTCCAACTTCCATTCCAAATAAATTCTCTCTCCAAAAGCTCCTTCTCTTCTGAGCATTGTAGTTCGACCGCAGAGCACTTGACATTCACACATGGGGTAATTCCATACTCACAAGAAATGGGGTTACACATTTTGGGGGGCATTTTCTCCTATAACCTCTTGTATAAATAGTAAATTTGGGGGAAAAAACTGCATTTTAGTGAAAAAAATGATGTCAAACACCTGTGGGATGTTAAGGCTCACTGTACTCCTTGTTATGTGCCTTGAGGGGTGTAGTTTCCAAAATAGTATACCATGTGTTTTTTTTTGCTGTTACAACAATACAGGGGCTTCCTAAATGTGACATGCCCCCCTCCCCCCCCCCCAAAAAAAAATAACCATTTCAGCAAAATTTGCTTTCAAAAAGCCAAATATGGCTCTTTTTCTTCTGAGCATTGTAGTGCGCCAGCAGAGCACTTGACGTCCAAATATGGGGTATTTCCATGCTCAGAAGAAATGGGGTTACATTTTTCCTCACTTGAAAGAAATTGGGTTTTACCCCTTGTAAAAATTCAAAAACTGGGTCTACAAGAACATGTTAGTGTAAATAAATGGAGATTTAGAATTTTCTCCTTCAATTTGCTGCTATTCCTGTGTAACACCTAAAGGGTTAACAACAATTCTGTATATCATTTTGTATACTTTGATGGGTGCAGTTTTTATAATGGGGTAATTTATGGGATATTTCTAATATGAAGGCCCCTCAAATCCACTTCAAAACTGAACTGGTCCCTGAAAATTCAGATTTTGAAAATTTTGTTAAAATTTAAAAATTGGTGCTGAACTTTGAAGCCCTCTGATGTCTTCCAAAAGTAAAATTGATGCAAACATAAAGTAGACATATTGTATCTGTGAATCAATATATCATTTATTTGGGATGTCTATTTTCCTCACAAGCAGAGAGTTTCAAAGTTAGAAAAATGCTAAATGTTCAAATTTTTTATGGCATTTAATTTTTCACCAAGAAATGATGCAAGTATCGACAAAAATTTTCCCACTATGATAAAGTAGAATATGTCACGAAAAAAAAATCTTGGAATCAAATTCATAAGTAAAAGCATCCCAGAGTTATTAATGCTTAAAGTGACAGTGGTCAGATGTGCAAAAAATGCTTGGGTCCTTAAGGCCAAAATGGTCCTTAAGGGGTTAAAGACATAACACTTTTATATGCAATACACAGCAGAAAGATAACTAATCAAGGGGAACAGGTACAGGGGACACTGCAGGGAGGCTGCCTGACAGGACAGCTAGAGTAAAGGGGTACAACTCCTGTACTGGGCCACCACAAATACAAAAAAATTAGATATTGCTGTGTTTGTAACAACCTTTACTATAAAACTTTGTTGTTTATTCGACTTGTAACTTGCTAATTTTGGTCACCTTGACTCCAAAAAAGAATTAAAATGATCAAAAGGTAGTATGCGTTGCAAAAATGATACCTATAAAAATCTGCAGCTCTTTCCACAAAGAACAACACCTCCCACATTGGGCTGTCAACCAAATATGGTGCTTGATAAAGACTGTAATAAGACGCCTGTGTGCGAGTAATGCAGCATTTGAGGGCCATACATGGGATATTTCTAAAAACTGCCGATATGGGTATCTTGCTTAGGATCCCCTCTAGCTTGAGGCTGACCTTATGTATCTATAAGATGAACTTGTAGGGACTTTCTGTGCTTCTGTACTAAATCTATGCATGACAAGGCTTTGTTTTATGCATGAGGCATACTATTTGACATTTTAAAATAGCTACAAAATAAATGCTGTATATTCATTTTGAGGAGTGATCAGAAAACGTACAGAATTATACAGTATGTATAGCATGTGCATTCTCCAAAATGACCACTAGATGGAGACAACATAACACACAACTCAAAAATAGGAACTGTTATAATATTGGCTATAGTAGATCGATCTATTTATTTCATTAATTTATTTACTTATTGGTCTATCAACTTTTTTTTAGAGTAGATAAAATGATGTATATAATACAAAAAACAATCTTAATATTTTATAGATTTTATATCAGGTTGTAAGTCCATTGTAAAATAAACACTATTTTATTATATCAGGATCAGCACTCTGATTATATCTGGTATTATATGCAGTTTGTCCTTTTTATTTAAAGCTTTTAAGTATTTGCTTAATGGTATAGTTAAATGGGCACTCTCATAAAATTTTTTTTTGCTATTTCACTCCTTATGGAAAATAAAACATTTCTGATGTACTTTATTAAAAAAAAAAAAAAAAATAGTTTTCTATGTTTTATTTGTGTTTTAAAAAAGCTGCCACTAGGTGTCTCCCTACTTGTCCAGGCACATTTTCCCCTATCTCTTACGCAGACTTTGGACTTCTGCTGGCCCGGCAGAAGTCCAAAATCAGGAAATGCTGAGGGGTGTGCGTGCAGCCTTAGCCAATCATAGCTCATCTCACACTGCTCTGGGCTATGTGTAGCTGAGTGAGGGAGGAAGTTCTCCCCTGTATGGCTTCAGATGATGTCACACCTGCTTGGGAACGCCCCTTCCCAGTCTGTGAATCAAACTGAGACTGAACAGAAAATATAGAGAAATATCAAGGTAGAAAACCAACAAATAATAAAAATAAAAGCAGGGGGTGGTTTATCACGATGGGGGTAGTGAACTGGGAGGATTATGAAATTTAACAAGATCATGAGAGGTACTCTTTAAAATATATAACATAACAAAGGAAAGTACAATAAGCATAATAAGATGACAGACAGAGGTAGAGAGGGCCTTGCCTGTGAGGACTTAACGTTCTACAACAGGTGTGGGGAACCTCCCAGCCCATGGGCTGTATAAAGCCCAGAGCATCATTTTATCCTTAAGATCACTTGGGGCTCTGAGAGTTGGACACCCACAGGTCTAATATTAATGGACTGTCAAAGTCTCAGAAAAACTTCCTTAAAGGGGTACTCCGCTGCTCAGCGTTTGGAACAAACGAGCGGGCAATGGGAGCTCGTGATGTTATAGCCCCACCCTCTCATGACATCAGGCCCCACCCCTCTTCCTCAATTCGAGTCTATGGGAGGGGGCATGACGAATGTCACACCCCCTCCCATAGACTTTCATTGAGGGGGCGGGACATGAAATTGTAAGGGGGTGGGGCTATGACATCACAAGCTGCCGACTCCAGCATTCAAAACAGTTTGTTCCAAATGCTGAGCAGTGGAGTACCTCTTTAATGTCACTCACTGTACAATTACAAAGTTCTATCAGTGATAATGTAACCTTATCTACAGTAGACTCATGTATACAATGTTTTCTTACAAATTCTTTTTTTTTATCTAAGACCATTGATCATAATACTGTTCTTGTAGAGACTTTGCACTGACTATTTAGTTGACATTACTATTTGACATGCTAACACATGGTTAGGAACAAATAGGTTATAAAGGCTTGGATTATAATTTTATAAATTAGTGTAGATTATCCTAATATAAAATTTAGCATAAAATGAAAATCCACTTAGTCTCTAGAGGCTGGAAACTTCTCTTTCTTCTGAACGTGCACAGAGTGATGTGTCCCACAGATTCTTCTGGCCTGATGCCAAGGTATGTGTTTTTTGTTTGTTTTTTAACCCCTTAAAGGGGTACTCCCGTGGAAAACTTTTTTTAAAGGGGTTCTCCGGTGTTTACACATCTTTTCCCCTATCCAAAGGATAGGGGATAAGATGCCTGATTGCGGAAGTCCCGCCGCTGGGGACCCCCGGGATCATGCACGCGGCACCCCGTTTGTAATCAGTCCCCGGAGCGTGTTCGCTCCGGGACTGATTACAGGCGACCGCCAACCTCTCCTGTCACGCCCCCTCCCGTAGGCTTGCATTGAGGGGCGGAGCGTGATGTCACACGGGGGGCGGAGGCGTGACGTCACACGGGGGGCGGAGGCGTGACGTCACACGCCGCCGGCCCGGTGGTTGTCTGTAATCAGTCCCGGAGCGAACACGCTCCGGGGACTGATTACAAACAGGGTGCAGCGTGCATGATCCAGGGGGTCCCCAGTGGCGGGACTCCAGCGAACAGGCATCTTATCCCCTATCCTTTGGATAGGGGAAAAGATGTGTAAGCACCGGAGAACCCCTTTAAATTAACTGGTGCCAGAAAGTTAAACAGATTCGTAAATCACTTCTATTAAAAAAATCTTAATCCTTCCAGTACTTTTTAGGGGCTGTATACTAAAGAGAAATCCAAAAAAGAAATGCATTTTCTCTGATGTCATGACCACAGTGCTCTCTGCTGACCTCTGCTGTCCATTTTAGCATATGTTTGCTATGGGGATTTTATCCTTCTCTGAATAATTCCTAAAATAGACAGCAGAGGTCAGCAGAGAGCACTGTGGTCATGACATCAGAGGAAATGCATTTCTTTTTTGGATTTCTCTTTAGTATACAGCCCCTAAAAAGTACTGGAAGGATTAAGATTTTTTTAATAGAAGTGATTTACAAATCTGTTTCACTTTCTGGCACCAGTTGATTTAAAAAAAAAAAAAAAAAAAAAGTTTTCCACGGGAGTACCCCTTTAACCCCTTAACCTCTTAAGGACCCAGAACGTATGGGTATGTCCTGGGTCCCGGTCCTGCGATATAACGTGGGGTCACACGGTGACCCTGCATAAGCCGGGACCCGCCACTAATAGCGCGCGTCACTGATCGCGGTGCCGCACGCTATTAACCCTTTAGCCGCACGCTCAAAGCTGAGCCGCAAGGCTAAAAACGAAATTAAAAGTGCCCGGTTAGCTCAGGGAGCTGTTCGGGATCGCCGCGGTATATTATACCGCGGCATCCCGAACAGCTGTAGCACAGGAGGAGGTCTTCTTACCTTCTCTTGCGCTGTCCAATCGCCAAATGAATGCTTCAAGCCTGATATCCAGGCTTGAGCATTCAATCGCCGAAAACACTGATTGATCCATTCCTATGGAGATGGATCAATCAGTGTAAAATATCATTTAATGCAATGTTATAGCCCCCTATAGGAGCTATAATATTGCATAAGAAAAGTGTAAAAAAAATCATTAACCCTTTCAATTATCCCTTCCCCTAATAAAAGTTTGAATCACCCGGCATTTCCAAGAATAAAAAAAACATTATGTAAATAATAATAAAAATAAACATATGTGGTATCGCCGCTTGCGGAAATGCCTGAAAAATATACTGCTTTTTAAACCCCACGTTCAATGGCGTACGCGCAAAAAAATTCCAAAGTCCAAAATAGCGCATTTTTGATCACTTTTTATACCACATAAAAGTGAATAAAAAGTGATCAAAAAGTCTGATCAGAACAAAAATGATACCGCTAAAAACTTCATATCATGGCGCAAAAAATGAGCCCTCATAGCGCCCTGAACACACAAAAATAAAAATGTTATAGGGGTCAGAAGATGACCATTTTAAACGTATACATTTTCATGCATGTATTCATGATTTTTTTCTGAAGTAATACAAAATCAAACCTATACAAGTAGGGTATCATTTGAACTGTATGGACCTACAGAATAAAGATAAGGTGTCATTTTTACCGAAACATGTACTACGTAAAAACGGAAGCCCCCAAAACTTACAAAATAGTGTTTTTTCATCAATTTTGTCGCACATTGATTTTTTTCCCGTTTCACCGTAGATTTTTGGGTAAAATGACTAATGTCATTGCAAAGTACAATTAGTTACGCAAAAAATAAGTCATCATATTGAAATTTAAGGTGAAAATTTTAAAGAGTTATGATTTTTTAAAGTTAAGAAGGAAAAATTGAAAATGAAAAAACAGAAAAAGCCCAGGTCCTTAAGGGGTTAAGGACCGGAGGTTTTCCGTTTTTGCATTTTTGTTTTTTTGCTCCTGCCTTTAAAAAATCATAACGCTTTCAATTTTGCACCTAAAAATCCATATGATGGCTTATTTTTTGCGCCACCAATTCTACTTTGTAATGACGTCAGTCATTTTGCCCAAAAACCTACGGGGAAATGGAAAAAAAAATCATTGTGAGACAAAATTGAAAAAAAAAAAACCCCGCTGTTTTGTAACTTTTGGGGGCTTCCGTTTCTACGTAGTACATTTTTCGGTAAAAATGACACATTATCTTTATTCTGTAGGTCCATACGATTAAAATGATACCCTACTTATATAGGTTTGATTTTGTCGTACTTCTGGAAAAAAATCATAACTTCATGCAGGAAAATTAATACGTTTAAAATTGTCATCTTCTGACCCCTATAACTTTTTTATTTTTACGCATATGGGGCGGTATGAGGGCTAATTTTTGCGCCGGGATCTGAAGTTTTTAACGATACCATTTTTGCATTGTTCCCACTTATCAATCTTTTTATTCATTTTTTCATGATATAAAAAGTGACCAAAAATGCACTATTTTGGATTTCGGAATTTTTTTGCGCGCACGCCATTGACCGAGCGGTTTAATTAACGATATATTTTTATAAATCGGACATTTCCGCACGCGGCGATACCATATGTGTTTATTTTTATTTACACTGTGGTTTTTTTTTATGGGAAGGGGTTAAATGATTTTTTTTTCCACTTTTTTTTGCAGTGTTATAGCTCCCATAGGGACCTATAACACTGCACACACTGATCTTTTACATTGATCACTGGTTTCTCACAGGAAACCAGTAATCGATGATTCTGCCGCTTGACTGCTCATGCCTGGATCTCAGGCACTGAGCAGTCATTCGGCGATCGGACAGCGAGGAGGCAGGTAGGGGCCCTCCCGTTGTCCTGTAAGCTGTTCGGGATGCCGCGATTTCTCCGCGGCTATCCCGAACAGCTCCCTGAGCTAACCAGCATGGTTTCACTTTCACTTTAGACGCGCCGTTCAACTTTGAACACCGTGTCTAAAGGGTTAATAGCACGCGGCACCGCGATCAATGCCGCGCGCTATTAGCTACGAGTCCCGGGCCCGACCCGCCATGGCCCCGCGTTATAGATCGGGAGCGGACACATGACGTTCCAGTACGTCATGTGTCTTTAAGGGGTTAAGGACCTAGCCTATTTTGACCTTATGGACCAGGTCAATTTTCATTTTAGTTTTTTCCTCCTCTCCTTTTAAAATCCTTAACCTATTTAAATTTTTCACCTACAGACCCATATAAGGGCTTTTTTGCTTGAACAATTGTGCTTTGTAATGACATCTTTCATTTTACCATAAAATGTACGTTGCAACCAAAAAAATATTATTTACAGGCGAAAATTAAGAAGAAAACTGAAATTTTGCTAGTTTTACGGGGTTTGTTTTTTTTATGCAGTGCACTTGATGGTAAATGATACATTATATTTATTCTGTAGGTCAATGCGATTAAAACAATACCCAATTTATATAGTTTTTCTATTATTGTACTAACTTTTTTTTTTTTTTTTTCTACAAAATTGGTATGCATAAAATTCTCATTTTCTGACCCCTATAATTTTTTTCAGTATACAGGGATGTATGAGGGTAATTTTTTGTCCTGTGATCTGTAGTTTTTATCGGTACCATTTTTGTTTTAATGGGACTCTTTTTTTTTTCTCCCAATATATGATGTGGTTAAAAATAAATATTCTTAGTGTTAGTCATTTTTTTACGTTTACGCCGTTTACTGTGAGGAATCATAAACATTATAATGGAGATTTATCAAGCTCCGTAGTAGATTTTTTTTGTGTAAAAAAAAGTTGCATGTAATTGCGCACGTTCGATTTTTCTATACATGCTGCAACTTTTTGATTTTTGATTATTCCAAAGCACATTTCTGAAATCTGCTCACGTAGTAATTTTTTTTTTTTACTTTGCAGTGGTCATGTATTTATCAAATGTGATAGTCGCTATTTATGAAGAAAAAAAAGTTGCATCTCCATTTAAAAGTCGCATATGTATTCCAGGTCCAACCTGGCTTACAGAAAGTGCATATGTCCGCAGAAAGGACATTAACACCCACTTTGACAACTGTTCTTGTTCTACATCATGCAACAAAGCTACTACATTAATGTTAATTATAGAAAATGAATTATATAACTAATAACTCTATTCATTTTAAGTTTGAAAATACACACTGCACACCTTGTTAATTTTAGGACATGTACATGCTGGCGTACCCACTAAATTTGAACTCCTTGGGGATGAAGGGCGTATGCATACGTTCTCGCGTCCCGTCACTTAAGGACGGAGGGCGTATCCATACGCCCTCGGCATTTCCGATCACTGCCGCTCGCCGGTCGGTGATCGGACCGGGATGCCTGCTGATATCTATCAGCAGGCATCCCGTGGCAATGCCTAGGGGGGTCCTGAGACCCCCCCATATCGGCGATCGCAGCAAATCGCAAGTCAATTCAGACCTGCGATTTGCCGCAATCCGGGCAAATCGGGTCACTGGTGACCCGATCTTCCGGAAAATAAGTCTGATCGGAGCTGTCAGAGACAGCTCCGACCAGCCTAAAGCATAGGAGCAAGGTGGCAGTGTGGCCACCCCCTCCTATCCCCTGCCATTGGTCAGTCAGGCTGACCACCAATGGCAGGGGGCGGGGGGTTAGAGTTCATTTACCCCCGCTCTGTGCACCGATCGAAATCGGTACAGAGCGGGGGGAACACGGGCGGTGAGGGGGGGGACATGGCCCGGCTTACCCGGACCTGCGGCGGCAGAGGCGGCGGCATCCCGGAGCAGCGGCGGCAGGAGGAAGAGCGGCGGCCGGAAAGTGCGTCGGAGAAGGCTGCAGTGAAGATCGCGATAAGTGATCTTCACTGTGGCCTTCTAAAAGCTGCAAAACTACAACTCCCAGCATGCCCAGACAGCCAAAGGCAATTTTGGACTTTGGAATTTTTTACATGTACGCCATTGACCGCGCGGTTTAATTAACAATATATTTTTATAGTTATGACATGTATGCACGCGGCGATACCACATATGTTTATATTTATTTTTATTTACACAGTTTTTTATGGGAAAAGGGGGGTGATTTAGACTTTTTTTTAGGGAAGGGGTGAAATCACATTTATTAACACTTTTTTTTCACTTTTATGCAATTTTATAGCCCCCATAGGGGGCTATATTATTGCACACACTGATTTCCTACACTGATCACTGGCATGGATTAACATGGCATTGATCAGTGTTATCGCCGCTCGACTGCTCCTGCCTGGATCTCAGGCACGGAGCAGTTATTCTGCGATCGGACACGCAGGAGGCAGGTGGGGATACTCCTGGTGACCTGCAAGCTGTTCAAGACACTGCAATTTCACTGTGCTAGTCCCCAACAGCCTGACTGAGCTGCAGGGATGCTTTCTGTTTCACTTCAGACGCAGCATTCAACTTTGATCGCCGCATCTGAAGGGTTTATACCAGACATCACCCCAATTGGTGATGTCCAGTATTAGAAGCGGGTCCCAGCCATTGATGGCTGCGGGGACCTACCCGATATGACGCAAGGTCACAGCGTGACCCCGCGTTATATCGCGGGAGCCGGCGCAGGACACAAATATATGTCCTGCGTCATTAAGGAGTTAACCACATTATATATTCTAAAACAAATTTATAAAAAATTAATAAAGTCCCAACAAAACAAAAATGGTACCGATAAAAATTAAAAATTATCCCCCTGAGGGGGTTTCGACCGCTGGAGCCCCTCTTCTGCTCCAAGTGAGGTTTCTGTCCTACATGAGCTTTCCATTCATTCCTATGGGAGCACCAAAAAAGTACAGCTTTCAGGCATCATTGGCGCTCCCTTCAAATGAATGGAGCACATGCCGTGATGACACACGCTCCTCATTGAGAGCACCGGGATCCCATCCCAGTGATCGTACGGGACCCCAGCAGTCGGACCCCCCGTGATCAGCTACTTATTCCCTATCCTGTAGATAGGGGATAAGTTCATTTAAGATCAGTTCTCATTTAATGACTGAACACAGCTTCAGATCTGCCCCAGCAGGGAGCTCGCTCTTCTGCAACTCTGTATGTGCTAGCAGCGCATCCGCAGCGTCAACTACGCTGTGGATGCACTTCCTTGTGAATAAACCCTAAAGTGGAATATGCAAATTTCAAAAGTCATTCTCCATGCTTACTACTTCACTATGGAACAAGTCTGCAATCTTGTCCAGCCCTATAAATTAACGCTTCACAAGGAATAGTGATAAAAGGGAGGAGAAGGGGGAAGTGTAGCAGTAGCAGTTGCACCTAAAAGCCCCCTGACACCATCAGAAGACACCAATATAAATAATGTATATGCAGGCCCTATTTAGCACTGGGGCCTGAGAGCTTTAAGTTACTATTTTGACAAGAGTGTATTTAAAGGTATGTACTGTGATACGAAAAAGTAAAAAAAAAAGATAATAGTTTTACAAATACTCAAACAGGGTTATCATTTAAAAAAATAAAAAAAATAAAACCATTATCACCAATCCCCAGGTGCTGCTGTTTCCACTCCGCTGTTCTCCATTTCATGGTGCCTGCTTTCAAAACACACAGGAATTGCAGCCAATCTTTACCCCCCAATGGCGACATGCCCAAGCCTGTAATTGGCTGAATGGGCATTCTCAATCATTTGTGTGTCAAGACAGACCCAAAAAGCAGTGGCAGGGGGATCGGCAAATATTTCATAATTGAGTTTTTTTTTTTACCCAGTCTGCCCTCATAAAATTGATGAACTATTTCCAGGATAGACCATCAATATGAGATCAGTGGGTTCCAGATCCGAGTGTAACAGGACAGTGACATTTTTACTGCCGGCTCTTTAATGTTTACCAGCACTCATATCTTTATCGCTGTTCTGTAATGTCAACTGAAGTCTTTATGAAAGCACTATTCTGATTAATGGCCTTAAATAAAAGAAAAAAAATCTGTAATAAAACTTGTTCAAATACAGTCTACTGCAGATAAGGTTACATTACAACTAGAGATGAGCGAACTTTTCAAAAATTCGATTCGGCCGATTCGCCGAATTTTCCGGAAAAGTTTGTTTCGATCCAAATTTTTTTGCGGCAAATCTATATTAAAAAGGCTATTTCTAGAGCCTACATACAGCCTCTATAGGGGTATAGAACACTTTGCTGTGTTCTAAAACGCATATGGAGTGTGCTGGTGTAGTGAAATAATACTGTTATTCAGAATAATATGCAGATTACCGGCATCGCTTTTAGAATCACTGCCGCACAGCAGCACAATGACAGAGCCTGGTGGTGGCATCAGTGTCAGGAGACCATATAGTGACTGAATGACATAGCGTGGAGGTGTTGGCAGCATGAGGAGACCATATAGTGGCTGAATGGCACAGCGTGGAGGTGTTGGCAGCATGAGGAGACCATATAGTGGCTGAATGACACAGTGTGGACATGTTGGCAGCATGAGGAGACCATATAGTGGCTGAATGGCACAGTGTGGAGGTGTTGGCAGCATGAGGACACTATATAGTGGCTGAATGATACAGCTTGGATGAGGCAGAAGCATGAGGACACCATATCGTGGCTCAATGACACAGAATGGAGGTGTTGGCAGTGTGAGGACACCATATAGTGGCAGAATGGCACAGTGTGGAGGTGTTGACAGTATGAGGACACATATAGTGGCTGAATGACACAGCTTGGATGAGGCTGAAGCATGAGGACACCATATAGTGGCTCAATGACATAGAATGGAGGTGTTGGCAGCATGAGGACACCATATAGTGGCTGAATGGCACAGTGTGGAGGTGTTGGCAGCATGAGGACACCATATAGTGGCTGAATGGCACAGCTTGGATGAGGCTGAAGCATGAGGACACCATATAGTGTCTCAATGACACAGAATGGAGGTGTTGGCAGCATGAGGACACCATATAGTGGCTGAATGGCACAGTGTGGAGGTGTTGGCAGCATGAGGACACCATATAGTGGCTGAATGACACTGCTTGGATGAAGCTGAAGCATGAGGACACCATATAGTGGCAGAATGACACAGCATGGAGGTGTTGTCAGCATGAGGAGACCATATAGTGGCTTAATGACACAGCATGGACATGTTGGCAGCATGAGGACACAATATAGTGGCTGAATGACACAGCATGGACATGTCAGCATGAGGACACCATATAGTAGCTGAATGACACAGCTTGGATGAGGCTGGAGCATGAGGACACCATATAGTGGCTGAATGACACAGCATGGAGGTGTTGGCAGCATGAGGACACCATATAGTGGCTGAATGGCACAGTGTGGAGGTGTTGGCAGCATGAGGACACCATATAGTGGCTGAATGACACAGCTTGGATGTAGCTGAAGCATGAGGACACCATATAGTGGCTGAATGACACAGCATGGAGATGTTGTCAGCATGAGGAGACCATATAGTGGTTTAATGACACAGCATGGACATGTTGGCAGCATGAGGACACCATATTGTGGCTGAATGACACAGCATGGACATGTTGTGAGCATGAGGACACCATATAGTGGCTGAATGACACAGCTTGGATGAGGCTGAAGCATGAGGACACCATATAGTGGCTGAATGACACAGCATGGAGGTGTTGGCAGCATGAGGAGACCATATAGTGGATGAATGGCACAGCCCGGAGTTGCCAGCAGCATGAGTAGGCACTAGGCCTTCACAATCCCTAAGATTAAAAGATTAATTAAGAAATTTAAACTGAAGATTTTGGATAGCGGGTGCTACCTATGAGAAAATTTGAAATTAACAGACCCAGGCCCCACAGCGGCATCAGTAACCCATATATTGCCTGAATGACACAGCCTGGATTTGGCTGATGCACGAGTACACACCAGGGCTTCACAATCCCTAAAAAAAAAACACAACAATTGTAGAAATTTATGAAGAAGGCTTATGGATAGCGGGTGCTACCTATGAGAAAATTTTAAATTCCCAGACCCAGGCCCAGCAGCGCCATTAGTTAACCATATATTGCCTGAATGACACAGGCTGGAGTAGACTGATGCATGAGTAAGCACCAAAGCTTCACAATCCCTAATAAAAAAGAAAAACATTTTTGACGAGTGCTCTTTATATATTACCAGAATGACGCAGCCTGGAGTTGGCTGCAGCATGAGGAGACCATTGAAATGTGTGATTTTTTTATTTGAAATTTAAATCAAAATTTGTGTCCCGGACCCCGCCGTGTGGGCACAAAGGACCTAATCTCACAAGCACCCACAGGGCTCATGTGGCCGTAAGATGTAGGCGCAACATCTCCATAGCCCTGACCGTCCATTTTTGGTTTTTGTACCTTTGTTTAAGAACAAGTGCATATCCAAGAGTCCAGAAGACTCTATAATGCAGGACGGTGGACCACCAAAAGACATTCTTCTATAAAATAATTTTTTATGAAATAAAGAAGCAGAGTTCATCCCTATTCATGCGTATTTTTTTTGAAATTTTTACTTAAAAAAATCACACGCAACAATCGTTCAATGGTGTAATGGTTATTATTGTGGAAAATTCAAGTTTATTACTGTGATAATTATCAGAAAATTTGAAAAAAACACTACCCAAGAGTGTTTAATAACCCCATACATTGCACCATAAATGTTGAAATTTTTATTAAGCATGTATGTATGTATTTCAAAAATCCTAAAATTAAAGGCCCAAGCCCAGAAGCATCAGGAAGTCAAGCACTTCTTGAAAGACACAGGAGCAGTCAGGAGTGGGCATCAGCAGTACCCAAGAGGCTTTGATAACCCCTTACATTGCATGATCACTCGCGAGATCGAGCAATAACAGGTGTGTTATGCCCTCAGATGTCCGGGGCTGCACGCGCGCTACACTGAACGGACCAGCGTGTGTCTATCTTTGACCGACAGGTGCGGGTAACCCGCTGAACCCCCTTTGCAATAAGGATCAGGGATTGCAATTATTTGCCAGGAAGGAAGAATCACAACTAAGCGCCGGTCATAAGCTCGGGTTCATTAAGTCCCTGCCCTTTGTACACACCGCATGTCTCTACTACCGATTGGATGGTTTAGTGAGGTCCTCGGATCGGCCCCTGCGGGGTAGGAGAAGGCCCTAGCAGAGCGCCGAGAATTTAAAGATCATTGTTGAAATTAGCATTAAGCATGTATTAGCTACTGCTAAACTTGCAAAAATTTAAGGCCTGAGGCATAAGGGAGGCAATTATTTCCTGAAATACACAGAATGAGTCAGGAGCAGTCAGGAACAGTACCCAAGAGGGTTTCATAACCAACCCCTTACATTTAAAAGTCAATGTTGAAATTTGCATTAAGCATGTGTTTAGCTACTGCTAAACATCCAAAAATTGAAGGCCCAAGGCCTCAGGGCAAGGAGGCAAGTAGTTCCTGAAAGACACAGAATGAGTATGGAGCAGGCATTCACAGTACCCAAGAGGGTTTCATAACCCCTTACATTTAAAGATCAATGTTGACATTTGCATTAAGCATGTATTTAGCTACTGCTAAACATCCAAAAATTAAAGGCCCAAGGCCAGAAGCATCAGTGAGGCAAGTAGTTCCTGAAAGACACAGGATAAGCCAGGAGCAGGCAATCGCAGTACCAAAGAGGGTTCAATAACCCTAATTGATAACCCAAGAGGGTTTCATAACCAACCATAATTGGGAAATGTTTGTGTGGCAGCTTGGTCAATCTACTCTGAGGCATCTGGCATTCGTGGCTGGAAATCCTGGCTGATCCATCCCTGATTCATCTTGACAAACTTTTTGGTGGACAGACGAGTTCGCCTTGGGGTGACTATGGCCCTGGCCGCACTAAACACCCGCTCTGATGGCACACTACTGGCCGGGCAGGACAGCTTTTCCAGGGCAAACTCTGCTAGTTGTGGCCATAAATAAAGTTTGGCTGCCCAGAAGTCCAGCGGATCTTCAATGGTTGTTGGCATGGCCATATCAAGGTATGCCACCACCTGCTGGTTCAGTTCCTGCTCCATGTCTACCTGCTGCTGATGAGTTGCTTCACTATGCGGGTGAAGAAAGCTACTCATCAGCGACTGTAGACTCAGGCTGCTGCTGATTGAGCTGGTACTGCTCCTCCCACCCCCCCCCCTCCCCAGCAGCCATGGCAGTGGAAGGTGAGCACAGAGGGCCCCCCGAGTCAGACCTGCGAGTGGATGGACCATGTGGCCAAAAGGCATCAGCCAACTGACTACGTAGAATGTCTCTGTAGTAGGTCAGTTTGTCCTCCCTCTCAGTGGGTGTAAAAAAGGCCCCCATTTTGGGACGGTAGCGAGGGTCTAATAAGGTGGAGATCCAGAAGTCATCCCACTGACAAATTTTGACCATCTGGGGGTCACTACGCAAGCAACTGAGCATGCATCGTGCCATTTGCGCCAGTGACTCGGAGGGACTACCTGCCTCCATCTCCACTGCATACTGCCACGGTGTGTCTGGGTCCTCTGTCTCAACTTCCTCATAACCCTCCAGCTCCTCTGGCTGCTCCTGCTCCTCCTCTCCTGTCCGAAGACTAGAAACACCGGCCATCTCATCCAACCTAAACTGTGCTCCGCTCTGCCCCTCATCATCCTCCTCCTCCAGTTCAGCCCCCACAGGGCTCATGTAGCCTTGAGATGTAGGTGCAACGTTTCCATTGCCGTGACCAGCCATGGTTTCCATCATTTGTTGTAGGAAATGTAGGAGTGGAATTACGTCGTTCATGGCGTAATCCAGGCGACTCACAAATAATGTGGCTTCCTCAAAGGCCCTCAGCAAACGGCAGGTGTCACGTATGAGCTGCCACTGGTTCACATTGAAGTTACACAGGGGAGTACTCCTATCTGCTTGGATCATCAAGAAATCGGTGATGGCTTTTCTTTGTTTGTATAGTCTGTCCAACATATGGAGGGTGGAAATCCAACGTGTGGCAACGTCACAAATGAGACTATGTTGTGGGATACCATTCTGACGCTGCAGCTCAAGGAAGGTGTGCTTGGCGGTGTACGAGTGGCTGAAGTGCATGCACAGTTTCCTTGCCATTTTCAGGATGTTTTGCAAATGGGGTGAAGACTTGAGGAAGTGCTTGACAACCAGATTCAACACGTGTGCCATGCAGGGCGCATGTTTCACATTTCCTTGACGCAGCACGGACACAATGTTCTTCCAGTTGTCTGTCACCATGGTTCCCATTTCCAGATTTCGTGGAGTAAGCCATACTCAGATTTCTTTACGAATGAACTTTAGCAGTTCCTCCCCTGTGTGACTAGTGTTGCTCGCGAATATTCGCAATTCGAATTTTATTCGCGAATATCGCATATTCGCGAATTCGCGAATATTCGCGAATATAGCACTATATATTCGTAATTACGAATATTGTTTTTTTTTTTTTTTTCACAGTACACATCACAGTGATCATCCCTCTCTGCTTCCAGCTTGTGTGGTGTAAAGAAGGCTCTAATACTACTGTGTGATACTGGTGTGCGAATTGTCGCATATGCGAAACTTTGCATATGATAATTTTCGCATTTGCGAATTTTCGCTTATGATAATTTTGTATATGCTAATTTCCGCATATGTAAATTTTCGCATACGCGAATGTTCACATATGCGAAAATAAAACGAGAATATTACGAATATGCGAATATTCGCGAATATATGACGAATATTCATCCATATATTCGCGAATATTCGCGAATTTGAATATGGCCTATGCCGCTCAACACTATGTGTGACTCCGTTCGCCAAGGCAAACCATGTGAAGAACAGCTTGACACCGCCGTGCCCTACACACATTGTACGATGAATGGCCACCGAGATTTGGACGTGCAGTGGAGGCTGAGGACACGGTGGAGCATGAGGAGGCAGCGTCGCACACTGTAACAGGACCAACTGTCTGGGAGCGAGAGCGTGGAGGAGGAAGCGGTGTGACCTGTCCAAGTTGCTGTTGTGGCTGTGCAGGAACCACATTTACCCAGTGAGCCGTAAAAGACAAGTATTGTCCCTGCCCATAGTTACAGCTCCACACGTCGGCGCTGCCGTGCACTTTTGAACACACCGACAGGCTCAAGGACTGGCCCACCTTCTCTTGTACAAACTTATGTACCCAAGAGGCTTTGATAACCCCTTACATTGCATGATCACTCGCGAGATCGAGCAATAACAGGTGTGTTATGCCCTCAGATGTCCGGGGCTGCACGCGCGCTACACTGAACGGACCAGCGTGTGTCTATCTTTGACCGACAGGTGCGGGTAACCCGCTGAACCCCCTTTGCAATAAGGATCAGGGATTGCAATTATTTGCCAGGAAGGAAGAATCACAACTAAGCGCCGGTCATAAGCTCGGGTTCATTAAGTCCCTGCCCTTTGTACACACCGCATGTCTCTACTACCGATTGGATGGTTTAGTGAGGTCCTCGGATCGGCCCCTGCGGGGTAGGAGAAGGCCCTAGCAGAGCGCCGAGAATTTAAAGATCATTGTTGAAATTAGCATTAAGCATGTATTAGCTACTGCTAAACTTGCAAAAATTTAAGGCCTGAGGCATAAGGGAGGCAATTATTTCCTGAAATACACAGAATGAGTCAGGAGCAGTCAGGAACAGTACCCAAGAGGGTTTCATAACCAACCCCTTACATTTAAAAGTCAATGTTGAAATTTGCATTAAGCATGTGTTTAGCTACTGCTAAACATCCAAAAATTGAAGGCCCAAGGCCTCAGGGCAAGGAGGCAAGTAGTTCCTGAAAGACACAGAATGAGTATGGAGCAGGCATTCACAGTACCCAAGAGGGTTTCATAACCCCTTACATTTAAAGATCAATGTTGACATTTGCATTAAGCATGTATTTAGCTACTGCTAAACATCCAAAAATTAAAGGCCCAAGGCCAGAAGCATCAGTGAGGCAAGTAGTTCCTGAAAGACACAGGATAAGCCAGGAGCAGGCAATCGCAGTACCAAAGAGGGTTCAATAACCCTAATTGATAACCCAAGAGGGTTTCATAACCAACCATAATTGGGAAATGTTTGTGTGGCAGCTTGGTCAATCTACTCTGAGGCATCTGGCATTCGTGGCTGGAAATCCTGGCTGATCCATCCCTGATTCATCTTGACAAACTTTTTGGTGGACAGACGAGTTCGCCTTGGGGTGACTATGGCCCTGGCCGCACTAAACACCCGCTCTGATGGCACACTACTGGCCGGGCAGGACAGCTTTTCCAGGGCAAACTCTGCTAGTTGTGGCCATAAATAAAGTTTGGCTGCCCAGAAGTCCAGCGGATCTTCAATGGTTGTTGGCATGGCCATATCAAGGTATGCCACCACCTGCTGGTTCAGTTCCTGCTCCATGTCTACCTGCTGCTGATGAGTTGCTTCACTATGCGGGTGAAGAAAGCTACTCATCAGCGACTGTAGACTCAGGCTGCTGCTGATTGAGCTGGTACTGCTCCTCCCACCCCCCCCCCTCCCCAGCAGCCATGGCAGTGGAAGGTGAGCACAGAGGGCCCCCCGAGTCAGACCTGCGAGTGGATGGACCATGTGGCCAAAAGGCATCAGCCAACTGACTACGTAGAATGTCTCTGTAGTAGGTCAGTTTGTCCTCCCTCTCAGTGGGTGTAAAAAAGGCCCCCATTTTGGGACGGTAGCGAGGGTCTAATAAGGTGGAGATCCAGAAGTCATCCCACTGACAAATTTTGACCATCTGGGGGTCACTACGCAAGCAACTGAGCATGCATCGTGCCATTTGCGCCAGTGACTCGGAGGGACTACCTGCCTCCATCTCCACTGCATACTGCCACGGTGTGTCTGGGTCCTCTGTCTCAACTTCCTCATAACCCTCCAGCTCCTCTGGCTGCTCCTGCTCCTCCTCTCCTGTCCGAAGACTAGAAACACCGGCCATCTCATCCAACCTAAACTGTGCTCCGCTCTGCCCCTCATCATCCTCCTCCTCCAGTTCAGCCCCCACAGGGCTCATGTAGCCTTGAGATGTAGGTGCAACGTTTCCATTGCCGTGACCAGCCATGGTTTCCATCATTTGTTGTAGGAAATGTAGGAGTGGAATTACGTCGTTCATGGCGTAATCCAGGCGACTCACAAATAATGTGGCTTCCTCAAAGGCCCTCAGCAAACGGCAGGTGTCACGTATGAGCTGCCACTGGTTCACATTGAAGTTACACAGGGGAGTACTCCTATCTGCTTGGATCATCAAGAAATCGGTGATGGCTTTTCTTTGTTTGTATAGTCTGTCCAACATATGGAGGGTGGAAATCCAACGTGTGGCAACGTCACAAATGAGACTATGTTGTGGGATACCATTCTGACGCTGCAGCTCAAGGAAGGTGTGCTTGGCGGTGTACGAGTGGCTGAAGTGCATGCACAGTTTCCTTGCCATTTTCAGGATGTTTTGCAAATGGGGTGAAGACTTGAGGAAGTGCTTGACAACCAGATTCAACACGTGTGCCATGCAGGGCGCATGTTTCACATTTCCTTGACGCAGCGCGGACACAATGTTCTTCCAGTTGTCTGTCACCATGGTTCCCATTTCCAGATTTCGTGGAGTAAGCCATACTCAGATTTCTTTACGAATGAACTTTAGCAGTTCCTCCCCTGTGTGACTAGTGTTGCTCGCGAATATTCGCAATTCGAATTTTATTCGCGAATATCGCATATTCGCGAATTCGCGAATATTCGCGAATATAGCACTATATATTCGTAATTACGAATATTGTTTTTTTTTTTTTTTTCACAGTACACATCACAGTGATCATCCCTCTCTGCTTCCAGCTTGTGTGGTGTAAAGAAGGCTCTAATACTACTGTGTGATACTGGTGTGCGAATTGTCGCATATGCGAAACTTTGCATATGATAATTTTCGCATTTGCGAATTTTCGCTTATGATAATTTTGTATATGCTAATTTCCGCATATGTAAATTTTCGCATACGCGAATGTTCACATATGCGAAAATAAAACGAGAATATTACGAATATGCGAATATTCGCGAATATATGACGAATATTCATCCATATATTCGCGAATATTCGCGAATTTGAATATGGCCTATGCCGCTCAACACTATGTGTGACTCCGTTCGCCAAGGCAAACCATGTGAAGAACAGCTTGACACCGCCGTGCCCTACACACATTGTACGATGAATGGCCACCGAGATTTGGACGTGCAGTGGAGGCTGAGGACACGGTGGAGCATGAGGAGGCAGCGTCGCACACTGTAACAGGACCAACTGTCTGGGAGCGAGAGCGTGGAGGAGGAAGCGGTGTGACCTGTCCAAGTTGCTGTTGTGGCTGTGCAGGAACCACATTTACCCAGTGAGCCGTAAAAGACAAGTATTGTCCCTGCCCATAGTTACAGCTCCACACGTCGGCGCTGCCGTGCACTTTTGAACACACCGACAGGCTCAAGGACTGGCCCACCTTCTCTTGTACAAACTTATGCAGGGCTGGTATTGCCTTTTTCGCAAAGAAATGACGGCTTGGGACTCTCCACCTCGGCTCGGCAAAAGCCATCAATTCTCTGAAAGGTGCAGAGACCACCACTTGAAAAGGGAGGGACTGCAACACCAGCAACTTGGACAGGAGCACATTCAACCCGTTGGATGAGTGGGCGCATACTGTTGTCTCTTGGACATGGCTTCGCCGATGGATTGTTGGCGGAATGGTTGACTAAAAGCGGGAGAAGCAGGAGTGACAGAAGGAGGGTTTGACACACAGCTCCCTTCGGCTGAGGTGGTGGAGCCTTGGCTGGATGAAGGAGGGAGTGGATGGCCACTGGGTGATGCAGCAGACTGGACCACTACATCGGAGCCACGGTTCTCCTAGGCCGCTTTATGGTGGCGAAGCATGTGTTGACGCAGGGCCGTGGTGCCGACATTGGGACCCTGGCCACGCTTCACCTTCTGTCGACAGATCTTGCATGTGGCTACGTGAACCTCCTCTGGATGCGTTATGAAAAACTTCCACACCGCCGAGTTGCTGATTTTCCCACCCGCAGTCTGCACTAATTGACTGCTACTGGCGCCGTCTCCGGGAACCCCTGTTCCACTACCTCCCGGAAAGGTAGGCTGTCGCGAAGCAGGTGGTCTCCCCCGGGCACGTTTGTCTCCTGAATTTCCACTACTGCCACCACGCTGACTGCCAACCGTGCTACCGCCTTGTTGTCTCAAGGGCAACCTGCAACTCTCTTCTCCTGATGATGATGAAGCCCCTTCTGCACCCGGCTCCCAATTGCGATCGGCTTCATCATCAACAGGTGTGTGCACGTTACTGATGTCCTCCTCAGGTTCCCCAACAGTGTCTGCTTCAGGACCCTGAAAACTTGCAACACCGCCTCCCACGTCACTCTCTGCATCACTACTTGGCCGCCTAGCGGAGCAAGCAGCGCATGTCTCCTCCCCTTCTTGGCTGTCCAGTAGCTGCTGACTGTCCTCTATTGGATCGTCCTCAGTAAATAGTGGAGCTGAACCCACAGCATAAGATACTTATTTAGGAGAGGGAACAGCATAGGACAAAGGCAATAGGAGGACACGGACTGCTCCCGGGCCATGCCAACTGAGGGTTGTGTCTGAGGAACCCACCGACTGTTGACTGGGGGTGTCAGATTTCACTTGTGATGATGTGGATGAGCGTGTTAACCAATCAATGACGGGAGATGGGTTGCTGGTATAGACACGACCGCTGGCTGATAACGGGAGCTCAGGCCTCTCACTGCGACTCCTGCTGCCACTCGCCCCAAGTCTGCTGCCAACTCTGCCTGAAGTATTTAGGCCTCTGCCACACCTCTGTGCACGTCTTGGCACTTCTCTGCCTGACCTACTTAGTGCGTTTATGAGGGTATTACAATACGCTACACTACTCTTTAAACAGTATTTGTCTAGAACAGCAGCAGGTGATTACTTACGGCTGTCCATGTACAGTACGTAGGCCCTTGACAGATTAACAGGTACTAGATGATACAATACTTGGATGTACCTATGCGGTATGCACTGATGAGGGCAGTAATATGCCTAACTATTAGCAGAAAAAACTCTGTATTTTTGTAATACACCAGCCGGTGGATACTATTGTTTGGACTTTGACGGTATGGAGCACCTTGACAGCTTAACAGGTACTAAATGGTACAATACTTGGATGTAGGAATGCTGTGTGCACTGATGAGGGCCTATTAGCAGAAAAAACTCTGTATTTTTGTAAAACACCAGCCGGTGGATACTATTGTTTGGACTTTGACGATTTGGAGCACCTTGACAGCTACTAAATGGTACAAACTTGGATGTACCTATGCGGTATGCACTGATGAGGGCAGTAATATGCCTAACTATTAGCAGAAAAAACTCTGTATTTTTGTAATACATCAGCCGGTGGATACTATTGTTTGGACTTTGACAGTATGGAGCACCTTGACAGTTTAACAGGTACTAAATGGTACAATACTTGCATGTACCTATGCGGTATGCACTGATTAGGGCAGTTATATATGCATAACTATACGCAGAAAAAACTGTTTAAAAAAAAAACAGCCAGTGAATAGTATTGTTTGGACTTGCACAGTATGTAGCCCTTTGACAGATTAACAGGTACAAAATGGTGCAAATGCACTACAGTCCACTGAACAATCACGTATTTCTGAACAGCAGCAGGACCCAACAGTGCAGCTCCACAAAAAAAAAAATCCAGGGATTAAACCCTAAATTGCACTCTGTCACACAATTCTGAGCAGCAGAAGATTTGTGGAGCAAATAAAAATAAACTCAATTAGGCTGAACAATGAGGAGATAAGATGCTTCAGAAAGTTCAGGCAGCTTGGAGATCTGTATGAGGCAGCTGGGGGTTCAACTCCTAGTGATCCTAAGATTACACCATAAATATCAAAGTCCCAGATAACCCCTTTAACCCCTTAAGGATGGAGGGCGTACATGTACGTCCTCGTTTCAGAGTCCTTAAGGACTGAGGGCATACAGGTACGCCCATGGGAATTTCGGTCCCCGCCGCTAGCTGGTTGGGGACCGGACCAGGATGCCTGCTGAAATCATTTAGCAGGCATCTCGGCACATGGCCGAGGGGGGTCCTGAGACCTCAATTCAGACCGGTGATCTGCGGCAAATCCGGGTCATATGGGTCTCTGGTGACCCGTAAAATAAGGGGGATCGGGGCTGTCCAAGACACCCACGATCCCCCTGAAGGGATAGGAGTGAGGTGGCACCCCTCCTATCCCTGCTATTGGTCGGTCAGAAGCGACCGATTAATAGCAGATCGAGGGCGGGGGGGGGTGGTGTTTAAAGTTTGGTTCCCCCGTTCTGCCCACCCACAGTAGTCCGGGCAGAATGGGGGAACTGTCCTGTGACCGGCGGTCACTTACCACCGGTGGCAGCGATCAGCGGCGGCGGCAGCAGGCGGCAATGACGTGCAGCTGGCTCCCTGGTGCTGACTAAGGAAGCCTGTAAGTTGCCTAGCAACATCTGGAGGGCTACAGTTTGGAGACCACTATACAGTGGTCTCTAAACTGTAGCCCT
Organism: Hyla sarda; assembly: GCF_029499605.1. Taxonomy (NCBI): domain Eukaryota; kingdom Metazoa; phylum Chordata; class Amphibia; order Anura; family Hylidae; genus Hyla; species Hyla sarda. The sequence continues at coordinate 227,507,633 of NC_079194.1, read as the reverse complement.
CCAGATGTTTCAAAACTACAACTCCAAGCATGCCCAGACAGCTGTTTGCTGTTTGTTCATGCTGGCATTTATAGTTTTGCAACAGCTGGAGGGCTACAGTTGGGATATCACTGTGCAGTGGTCTCTAAACTGTGGCCCTCTAGATCTTGCAAAACTACAAGTCCCAGCATGCACAAACAGCAAACGGCTATCTCACCATGCTGGGAGTTGTAGTTGCGTACCTCCAGCTGTTGTATAACTACATCTCCCAGCATGCCCTTCGGCGATCAGTACATGCTGGGAGTTGTAGTTTTGCAACAGCTGGAGGCACACTGGTTGGAAAATACTGAGTTAGGTAACAGAACCTAACTGATGGTTTTCCAATCAGTGTGCCTCCAGCTGTTCCAAAACTTCAACTCCCAGCATGCACGGTCTGTCAGTCTGTACAGGGTACAGTCACACGGGTGGATTTACAGTGCGTTTCCTGCTTCAAGTTTGAGCTGCGGCAAATTTTCTGCCGCAGCTCAAACTCCTAGCGGGTGTATAAAGGGTAAAACACTACGTATACACCCCCTTAAACGCCCCCCCCCCAATAAAAATAAAAACATATCGTGCTGCACTGTTTCCAAAACGGAGCCTCCAGCTGTTGCAAAACAACTCCCAGCATTTACGGACAGCCACTGACTGTCCAGGCATGCTGGGAGTTTAGCAACAGCTGAAGGCACCCTGTTTGGGAATTTCTGGTGTAGAATACCCCTATGTCCACCCCTATGCAATCCCTAATTTAGTCCTCAAATGCACATGGCGCTCTCTCACTTCTGAGCCCTGTTGTATTTCAAGGAAACAGTTTAGGGTCACATATGGGGTATTTTCATACTCTGGAGCAATTGAGTTACAAATTTTGGGGGGCTTTTTCTCCTTTTACCCCTTATAACAAGAAAAAGTTGGGGTCTACAGCAGCCTGTTAGTTTAAAAAAATTAAAATGTTTACATTAACATGCTGGTGTTGCCCCAAAATTTGTAACACAATTTCTCCTAAATACGGAAATACCCCATATGTGGGCATAAAATGCTCTGCGGGCGCACAACAAGGCTCAGGAGTGAAAGCGCACTATGTACATTTGAGGCCTAAATTGGTGATCTGCACAGGGGTGGCTGATTTTACAGTGTTTCTGACAAACGCAAAAAAAATAAATACCCACGTTTTACCCCATTTTGGAAAATACACCCCTCACAGAACATAAGAAGGGGTATAGTGAGCCTTAACACCCCACAGGTGTTTGCCAACTTTTTGTTAAAGTTGGATGGGAAAATGAAAAAAAAATTTTTTTAACTAAAATGCCGGTGCTATCCTAAAATGTTCATTTTCATAAGGGAAATTAGGAAAAAAAGCCTCCCAAAATTTGTGACCCCATTTCTTCTGAGTAAAAACATACCCCATATGTGGTTGTAAATGCTCTACTGGCGAACTACAATGCTCAGAAGAGAAGGAGCGCCATTGGGCTTTTGGAGAGAAAATGTGTCCGGAATTGAAGGACATGTGTGTTTACAAAGCCCCCATAGTGCCAGAACAATGGACCCCCCATGTGACCCCATTTTGGAAACTACACCCCTCACAGAATGTAATTAGGGGTGCAGTGAGCATTTAGGCCTCACAGGTGTCTGAAAGATTTTTGAAACAGTGGTCCGTGAAAATGAAGCATTTAATTTTTTATTTGCACAGCCCACTGTTCCAAAGATCTGTCAAACGCCAATGGGGTGTAAATACTCACTGCACCCCTTATTAAATTCTGTGAGGGGTGATATGTGGGGGGGTCCACTGTTCTGGCACCACAGGGGCTTTGTAAATGCTCTTGGCCCCTGACTTCCATTCCAAACAAATTCTCTCTCCAAAAGCCCAATGGCGCTCCCTCTCTTCTGAGCATTGTAGTGTGCCAGCAGAGCACTTGACGTCCACACATGGGGTATTTCCATACTCAGAAAAAATGGGGTTCTAAATTTTGGGGGGCATGTTCTCCTATTACCCATTGCAAAAATGTGAAATTTGGGGAGAAAAAAATTGCATTTTAGTAAAAAAAAAGTTTTTCATTTATACATCCAAATTTAACGAAAAGCAGTCAAACATTTGTGGGGTGTTAAGGCACACTGTACCCCTTTTTACGTTCATTGAGGTGTATAGTTTCCAAAATGGTATGCCATGTGTTTTTTTTTTTTGCTGTTCTGGCACCATAGGGGCTTCCTAAATGTGACATGCCCCCCAAAAACCATTTCAGCAAAATTAACTCTCCAAAATCCCATTGTCGCTTTTTCCCTTCTGAGCCCTCTAGTGCACCCACGGAGCACTTTACATCCACATATGAGGTATTTCCTTACTCAAGAGAAATGGGGTTACAAATTTTGTGGGGATTTCTCTCCCTTTACCCCTTGTAAAAATAAAAAATAAATGGGTCTACAAGAACATGAGAGTGCAAAAAATGAAGATTTTGAATTTTCTCCTTCACTTTGCTGCTATTCCTGTGAAACACCTAAAGGATTAACAAACTTTCTGAATGTCATTTTGAATACTTTGAGGGGTGCAGTTTTTATAATGGGGTAATTTATGGGGTATTTCTATAATCCACTTCAAACTGAACTGGTCCCTGAAAAATTCAGATTTTGAAATTTTTGTAAAAAATTGGAAAATTGCTGCTGAACTTTGAAGCCCTCTGATGTCTTCCAAAAGTAAAAACATGTCAACTTTCTGATGCCAACATAAAGTAGACATATTGTGAATCAATATATAATTTATTTGGAATATCTATTTTTCTTACAAGCTGAAAGTTTCAAAGTTAGAAAAATGCTAAATTATCTACATTTTCATGAAATTTGGGGATTTTTCACCAAGAAAGGATGCAAGTAACAACTAAAATTTACCACTATGTTAAAGTAGAATATGTCACGAAAAAAATGTTTCAGAATCAGAATAAATGGTAAAAGCATCCCAGAGTTATTAATATATAAAGTGACAGTGGTCAGAATTGCAAAAAAGGGCTCAGTCCTTAAGGTGAAAAAGGGCTCAGTCCTTAAGGGGTTAATAGAATCTTTCTAGAAGTGGTTAAAGGGTACCTCTCATCAAAAAAACTTTTGATATATTATAGATTAATGTATGCAGAATAACTTTACAATTGCATGTTATTAAAAAATATGCTTCTTTCTATTTTATTTTCCACTTTGAAGAAATGACCACTAGGGGTCTCCCTACCAGTCCTGTCAGCAAGCATTTCAGACTCATGCTGGAGTCCTAAACACTACGAGCTGCCAGTCTGCTTTGTTCACAAAGGAGAACACTCAGAGCTGCCAGCCTGCTTTGTTCACAGCCTTTTTGGCTGAGAACAAAGCCGGCTGGCAGCTCTGAGTGTTTAGGACTCCAGCATGAGTCAGAAATGCTTGCTGACAAGACTGATCGGGAAAAATACAATAGAAAGAAGCATATTTTTCATTAACATGCTATTGGAAACTTATTCAACATTCATTAATATAAAATATATGAAAAGTTTATTTGATGAGAGTTACTCTTTAAAGGGGTTCTCCGGTGCTTAAACATCTTATCCCCTATCCAAAGGATAGGGGATAAGATGCCTGATCGCGGGAGTCCCGCCACTGGGGACCCCCGTGGTCTTGCACGCCGCACCCTGTTTATAATCAGTCCCCGGAGCGTGTTCGCACTGGGTCTGATTACCGGCGACCACAGGGGAGGCGTCGTGTGACGCCACGCCCCTGCCCCCGTGTGATGTCACGCTTCGCCACTCAATGCAAGCCTACGGGAGGGGGCGTGGCAGCTATCACGCCCCCTCCCGTAGGCTTGCATTGAGGGGCGGAGTGTGACATCACGCTGGGGCGGAGGCGTGACGTCACACGCCGCCCGCCCTGTGTCGCCGGTAATCAGACCCGGAGCGAACACGCTCCGGGGACTGATTACAAACGGGGTGCCGCGTGCAAGATCACGGGGGTCCCCAGCGGCGGGACTCCTGCGATCAGGCATCTTATCCCCTATCCTTTGGATAGGGGATAAGATGTCTAAGCGCCGGAGTACCTCTTTAAAGTGACCTCTTTCACCTGTGCAGCAACAACAACCCCATGAAATCTCTAAGGCTAAGTTTCCACTTGTTTTTTTTTTTTTTTTCTGGCAGTTTTTGGAAAACTACCACTGCAGCTTTTGAGCCAAAGCCAGAAGTGTATTCAAAAGGAATAGGACATATAAAGGAAGAACTTACACTTCTCTTCCCTTATGGATCCACTTCTGACTTTGGCTCAAAAACTGCAGTGGCAGTTTTCCAAAAACTGCCAGAAAAAAAAAACAAGTGGAAACTTAGCCTTAACATCCAATAAGGTTCTAAAGATTACTGCAGGTCTCTGTACCTCTGTACTCCACTATAGTCAGTGTTCCTGGTCCAAACTAAGACCTACTCTGGGCCAAATACGATTCACTGGAGAATAACTAGGGACCTGTTCATCTCTAATCATCTTGATGATTCCCAGCTCATTTGGGAAAATGTACAATGGACAGATTAATGACTACACTTAGGGTCTTTTCACACGGCAGAATTCCTGATTGCGGAATTCTGCCTCAAATTAAAGCCCATAGACCTCTATGGGATTCCACACTCCCATTCACACTTCAGAATTTCCACTTGCGGAATTTCAGAATGTGGATTGGGAGTGCAGAATCCCATAGAGGTCAATGGGCTTTAATTTGAGGTAGAAATTCTGCTGTGTGAATAGGCCTTTATACTGATAGAGAGGAATAGCTATAGCGTTTGGGGCCATCCCTGGAGTTTGTCCTACTTCAAGTCCCTGGGTAAGTGGACAGTCTGTACAGTTTAATACTCTTCCCTGTCCTGAGTGGCAGGATTCTGGGTTCTACATATGCTCAGATTAAAGTGTCTCTTCAGGTAGCAAAGATGCCCTCTGGATATTACTCAGCATGCTTGTCTATAGGCTTCTATGTACTCTATTTGACACATAGAAATGAATGTAAACCAAGCATGTGTAAGGAAGGAAAGAGGAAGGGGGGGGGGGTACAGTATGAAGAGAGATTGTGGGAGAGGATGCAGAATGTCCAGGCCCCCACATCTCTGCAGGGCCACACCGGAGGTAAAGAGTATTCCGGCAATGATAACAATTCAAATTCTACAAGTTGAATTTTGTACTGAAAACAATAATGGGATTCCAAGTTGATTTAAAGGGGTACTCCAGAGGAAAACAATGTTTTTAAAATAAACTGGTGCCAGAAAGTTAAACAGATTTGTAAAGGACTTCTATTTAAAAATCTCAATCGTTCCAGTACTTATCTGCTGTATGCTCCACAGGAAGTTCTTTTCTTTTTGAATTTCTTTTCTGTCTGACCACAGGGCTCTCTGCTGACACCTCTGTCCATGTCAGCAACTGTCCAGAGCAGAAGCAAATCCCAATAGCAAAGCCATCCTGCTCTGGACAGTTCCTGCCATGGACTATGTCAGCAGAGAGCACTGTAGTCAGACAGAAAAGAAATTCAAAAAGAAAATAACTTCCTGTGGAGCATACAGCACCTGATAAGTACTGGAAGGTTTAATATTTTTAAATAAAAGTAATTTACAAATCTGTTTAACTTTCTGACACCAGTTGATTTAAAAAAAATTGTTTTCCACCGGAGGTACCCCTTTAAGTGTTAAAGGGGTATTCCAGGAAAAAACTTTTTTTTAAATATCAACTGGCTCCAGAAAGTTAAACAGATTTGTTAAACAAAAGCAAATCCCCATAGCAAACCTCTTCTAAACTGGGCGTTTCCAGAGACAGGTGTCATCAGAGAGGATTTAGACAGAAAAGAAGCTCATAAGTACTGAAAGGAGTAAGATTTTTTTTTATAGAAGTAATTTACAAATCTGTTTAACTTTCTGGAGCCAGTTGATATATATATATATATATATATATATATATATATATATATATATATATATATATAAGTTTTTTCCTGGAATACTCCTTTAAATGGTTGAAGTAAGTTTCAGCAATTGCCTGCAAACAGATGACTGAATATTAGCTATTCCCCTGCACCAGATAATTGTTCTTATTATAAGTGTAAAAAAAAAAGGTAAGCACATACAAAAGAGTTACCATTAATATGGAGGTGCACACTGTACTAAGATAGTTAGTAAATTGCAATATTGCCATAGAAAGAATAAGGAGGTTTTTAGCATGCCATCTGATAAAATAGGGTGTACCTACCCCACACAGTAAGGCAAAATCATTGGATTGTTCCAACTTCCCAAAACTTAGGCTATGTTCACACAGCCCTTGTCTCCCATCCTGTTACTCTCCCATTTGCATTAGTTTTTCATCCGTTAGTAGTATGGTCCGTTTAAGTAAGCTTGACGGTAGAATAGCAAGTCTGTGGCTGGCTGGGGAGGTAGTAGTAGTAGTAGTGATTGTACTACTTCCCCCATCATGGAACAGTGCCTGTTCCATGTTGGGGTAGTAGTACAGGGGCTGAGGGACAGATCGCACAGGGTCTCACTTCTGAGACCCCATGTGATCATAAGCTATTAACGAGGGGGGCGGGTAGCATGCTTCGCTCCCCTGCGATGTATATAGTGTCTTTTCTTTTATTTTCAAATACTCCGCTGGAAACCCTGAATGACCATAACCGAGGGGCCATTCAGGGCCCATCGACAGGTTTTTAAAGTCGGTCAGTGCCAGTGTGATTATACTGTGCAGGCAGGCTAGCTTTAGACAATCCTTTCCACAAATAGTGTAGCGCAGCGGGGGCAAGCCATATAGCACAGCGGGGGGAAAGACATATAGGTATATGTCTGGCCCCCCGAAGCGCTTCTATATGGCTTGTACCCTGCAGCGCAATATGGCTTGCCCCCTGCTGTGCTATATGTGCAAAGCATTGTTTCAAGCAATGCTTCTGGCTGGCCAGCCTGGGAATGCTGCGTAATGCCGCCTACTTCCCTGGACCACCGGCTCAATGTAAATACGATTGCAAGCCATATTGCGCTGTGGGGGACAAGCCATATAGAAGCGCTGCGGGGGGCCAGACATATAGCTATATGTCTTGTCCCCCACGATGCTATATGGCTTGCCCAAGAGGCAGCTTGTCTCCCTAACAAAAGGGTTGAGCTTTTAAAATCCAACATGTCCCCTCATCCTCCTTTTCTCTTTGTCAGGGGAGAATAGGGAGGCCCCATATACATTACAGTTGGTCAATCTGACTACTAATGTGTGTGGGGGCCTTTAGGAAGAAAGGCAGTGCAGGGCTTCAAGATACAACTTTTGTCTAAAAATCTAAAAAATCTAAATCACTTTTAGGAAGTGTAAAGCTGGGTGAAATATGGGAAATCCGTTATTAGTTAAATCCCTGACAAGAGTTAATTTGCAAAGGACTTTTGATAAGTGCTATTTGCGGGTCCGTTTTTTATGAAATGAAAGGCAGGATTGGTAGTGAGGTCTTTCATTCTGCTACTGGTCCAATTCAGGTGTATTAAACAACAGCTCATCACTGGGCAATAAGAATAGCTGCGGTCAGTTTGCCTGGAGAGGCTGTGTGAGGGACTTGACCTGTAGTCTCTTCTGGGAAAATGGCAAATTATGTAACACATTGGAAGTTTGTTTTCTCAGGTGGCTGGAAGTAAGCCACTGGTATAGTGATGGCAAGCCAAAGTGTTTCGTTAGTGCTGGACAAGCAGGTTTTGTTTTGTGCCAATGTAAATACAGCTGTTTTTTGTATTTGAAAATAAATAGCAGGAAAAGCCCTGCATATGAACTGTTTCCCAGTTTCAGACTGCTGTTTTACTGTTATATGCTCATCTCTACTGACCTAAACTACCACAATATATGTAATGGTAGCTAAGACAATTGTCTATGCATTAGATAATAACATATACCTCTAAATAATAGTCATACAGTTATCATAGAACAAGGAGGAAATATTATCACCATATATGTTACCGCCATACTGTTACTGACCAAATGCAGTACACAAAGCAGCAGCATCTCCAAACAAAATGAAATATGGTTACACTGCTCATTTTGTGTGTTACCAGTAAGAGAAACAGAATACTGCTACACCATGACCACCAACACCATTACCACTGATTAATGACTTACATTGCTATATTGTTACTGAATAAAATGCACTATATCAAAACCAATATTCTTCCATGCAGTAACTATAAAGTGCTAGATACCAGCTGTACAGATCACTGCAGATCACAAAAGTGATTACACTTACATCCAGTGACATCCTTTTCTTCTCCATCTGGTCTAAATCATCATGAAGACTTCTCCTAGCCAAAACTTGTCTCCACAGAATCTACCAGACAAAAATTTTAGGCCTAATGGCCAGCATTTATCATTGTAGGTGTAAGTGAAGGATTTTTCTACACCTTTTTTTGTGTGCTGGTAATGTGTAGGAGCACCGAATTTATTAAATGGTCACAGAGCATTTGATAAATTTTGTGCAGGTCACATTTTCTGAAATTTCTCTCTTCACATACACCAAAAAGCTAAGCTAAGTCTGGGCTGGTGTAGTTTTAGAGACTTTTCAGTGGCTTTGCGCCTTTTCACAAAAAAGGCGCAGTTCATTAAACCCTTCCATATCAAAATCGGCAGAAATGTGTAAACCAAAAGGCGCAAAAAAGGCGCAAATAAACCCTGCTTGCGTCTTTTTTGTGCCTTTTGTAGACACAAAAAACAGTCTAAAGACAATGATAAATGTCGGCCCTTGTTCCTACTCAATCCCCACCTCTCTACAAACTCTCCATGTGTATTATCCCACACAGTAAAAGTGCCCACATTGTGCCCCCATATAGTAATAAGGCTCTTCTGTGCCCCCATATGGTAGTAAGACCACCTTTTTGTTCCTAGTTAGTAGTTGGGCCCCCACTGTGCCCCTATGTAGTGGTAGTAGTAGTAGAATGCTACCATACTACCCCCATATTGTAGAAGGCCTCCCATACTGCCCCCACATTGTAATAGATCTCCCCCATACTGCCCACATATATTGGTAGGCCTCCATACTGCCCCTATATTAGGCCCCCCATACTGCCCCCATACTACCCCCCATATTGTAGTAGGAACCCAAACACTGCCCTCCTAGTGTACTAGGCCCCTTACATTATCCCATGAAAAAAACATCACTCTTTTTTTGTTTTTTAGTTGTGCATGAGTTTTAAAGATGCACTTACATTCGGGCTCGTCTGGAATTCCGGGGCATGTGTCCCAGATCTCCGGGTGGTCCCCATTTTTCTTCTAGCCCATTGATACAACCCTGTTAAGAGATAACAAAAATATCCTGACAAGGGAATCATATTGCAGACATTTCACCATTTGGCAGTTCCTGAGGAGTTAAAAATTATAGTTGCCATATCGTCTAGTGACTCTCCCCGTCTTTCTTTAGGTTGGGTGTGATTCTGCAGCTCAGTTCTATTGAAGTGAATGGAGCCAAGTTGTAATACCACACCCAACCTGGAGACAGACGTGGAGAAATTTTTTCTATTCCTTGATAACCCTTTAAAGGGCTACTCCGCCCCTAGACATCTTATCCCCCATCCAAAGGATAGGGTATAAGATGTCAGATCGCCGCGGTCCCACTGCTGGGGAGCCACGGGATCCCCGCTGCGGCATTGTGCTATCTTAACAGCACAGAGCGAGTTCGCTCTGTGCGTAATGATGGACGATACAGGGGACGGAGCAGCGTGACATCATGGCTCCGCCCCTCGTGACATCACGGCCCGTTCCCTTAATGCAAGTCTATGGCAGGGGGCATGACGACCGCCACACCTTCTCCCATAGACTTGTATTGAAAGGGGCGGGCCGTGATGTCACAAGGGGCGGAGCCGTGACATAACGATGCTCCGGCCCCTGTACTGCCCGTCATTACGTGCAGAGCGAACTCACTCTGTGCTGTAATGATAGCGCAGTGCCGCAGCGGGGATCCCGGGGCTCCCCAGCAGCGGGACCGCGGCGATCTGACATCTTATCCCCTATCCTTTGGGCCGGCGCAACAGAAGACGTGGGGGCTAAGGTGACGGGGGGGATGGTCCTACCAGTACGGAGACAGCGCAAGTGATGACGGGGGGGGGGGGGGGGGGTGCTGCTAGTACGGAGTCAGCGCAACTGAGGGCCGGGGGCGTACCTGGTATAACCCCATCAGGATGGTGTCGCCCGGTGCGGGCCGCACCTCGATCGCAACGCCACTGTCTATGTGTATTTAAGGTCAAAGGTGTTTCCAAGGTTGCCCTGCATCCTGGGAAAACCTGGGACAACAGTCATTTTGTTTGCTGTTAAAAATAAACTTTGGGGCAAAAATCACAGAAGAATTTTGAGACCACCATCAATCTGGTGGCAGATACCTTAGAACCAGCGGTAGGCAGCGGGAGACCATGACCAGCAGCAGGCAAGTGGAGGCGGCGGCGTCAGTGGCAGCAGTGAAGATCGCTGATGCTGCTTCTAGGAGTTTCAAAACTGCAACTCCCAGCATGTCCAGACAGCCTTTGGCTGTCTGGGCATGCTGGGAGTTGTAGTTTTACAACATCTGGAGGGCCACAGTTTGGAGGCCACTGTGCAATGGTCTCCAAACTGTGTCCTTCCAGATGTTGCAAAACTACAACTCTCAGCATGTCCAAACAGTCCAGGCATGCTGGGAGTTGGAGTTCTGTAACATCTGGCCCTTCAGATGTTGCAGAACTACAACTCCCAGCATGACTGGACAGTCTGGGCATGCTTGGAAATGTAGTTTTGCAACAACTGGAGGCACACTGGTTGGGAAACACTGAGTTAGGAAACAGACAGTTGTGCGGGAACACTGTGATAGTCTGTTACCTAACTCAGTATTTTCCACCCAGTGTGCCTCTAGCTGTTGCATAACTACAACTCCCAGCATGAATAGTCTGTCAGTGCATGCTGGGACTTGTAGTTTTGCAACAGCTGAAGGTTCCCCCCCCCCCCCCCATGTGAATGTACAGGGTGCATTCACACAGGAGGGGGTTTACAGCAAGTTTCCCGCTTCAAGTTTGAGATGTGGCAAATTTTCCACTACAGCTCAAACTCCCAGCAGAAAACTCGCTGTTAACCCCCTCCTGTGTAAATGTACCCTAAAAACACTACACTACACTAACCCTAAATAAAGAGAAAAACACTACATATGCACTACACCTTTACACTGTCGCCCCCCCCCCCCCCCCCCCAATAAAAATTTAAAACGCCTTGTACGGCAGTGTTTTCAAAGCAGAGCATCTAGCTGTTGCAAAATAACAGTATTGCCGGACAGTCATTGACTGTCCAGGCATGTTGGGAGTTTTGCAACAGCTGGAGGCACCCTGTTTGGGGAAAACGGACGTACAGTATATTTGGTGGAGGAGGCAAGTGTAACGCTTGCATCCGGGTACACCCCTATGGAAATCCCTAATTTAAGTCTCAAATGCGCATGGTGCTCTCTCACTTCAGAGCCCTGTAGTATTTCAAGGCAACAGTTTAGGGCCACACATGGGGTATCTCCGTACTCGGGAGAAATTGTGTTACAAATTTTGCGGGGCTTTTTCTCCTTTTATCCCTTATGAAAAGGTAAAGTTGGTGTCTACATCAGTATGTTAGTGAAAAAAATGAAATTAAGGTAAAAGGGAAAAAGACCCCCAAAATTTGTAACACAATTTCTCCCAAGTATGGAAATATCCCATATGTGGACATACAGTAAAGCGCTCTGCGGGCGCACAACAAGGCTCAGGAGTAAGAGCACCATGTACCCTCTAACCGCACGCAACATCAATACAGCAGGATCCGAACACGTATCCATTTGAACGTACGGATATATACCTCAACCGCTCTGAAAATCAGGTACCCCTTTACCAAATACAGTGCACCTGATTGGTAGGAGGTATATGTACCACTGCTGGAAAATTATCTAACCTACATACATAATTTTTTCAGTGTACCGGATGATCAGATTGGCGAGTCTGATAGGATTTTTTACAAACCAGGATTTGTCAGTATCCACCCCATTAGAGGTAATCACCCTTGATAATATAGCAGTAATAGTGGCACAACAACACAGTTATATAACTTACACCACTAACCAATAGTCTTTATTTCTTGTATTTCACAGAAGCAGCAATAACCCGATCAAGCCTAAGGTCACTGTCACGATTCGGCTGGCTGGAGGTGGATCCTCTGTGCCAGAGAGGGATTGGCTTGGACCATGTTGGTGGACCGGTTCTAAGTTGCTACTGGTATTCACCAGAGCCCGCCGCAAAGCGGGATGGTCTTGCAGCGGCGGTAGCAACCAGGTCGTATCCACCAGCAACGGCTCATCCTCTCTGACTGCTGAAGATAGGCGCGGTACAAGGGAGTAGACAAGAGCAAGGTCGGACGTAGCAGAAGGTCAGGGCAGGCAGCAAGGATCGTAGTCAGGGGCAACGGCAGGAGGTCTGGAACACAGGCTAGGAACACACAAGGGAATGCTTTCACTGGCACAATGGCAACGAGATCCGGCAAGGGAGTGCAGGGGAAGTGATGTATAAATAGGGAGTGCACAGGTGAACACACTAATTAAGCCTGCTGCGCCAATCAGTGGCGCAGTGGCCCTTTAAATTGCAGAGACCCGGCGCGCGCCCTAAGGAGCGGGGCCGCGCGCGCCGGGACAAGACCGACGGGGAGCGAGTCAGGTACGGGAGCCTGGATGCGCATCGCGAGCGGGCGCCTCCCGCATCGCGAATCGCATCCCGGCTGAGAGAGACATTGCAGCGCACCCGGTCAGCAGGTCTGACCGGGGCGCTGCAAATGCGAGGAAGTTGCGAGCGCTCCGGGGAGGAGCGGGGACCCGGAGCGCTCGGCGTAACAGTCACACCCATATTCATATGATTATTTCAATAAATCAACATATGTAAGCACAATTGTTTTATTTTGTCGATTTCATATTGCATATTAATATACATTTCATTATAGCAAGCACCTGATTACAATACACCCTTATTTAAAATTTGTCAAACACCTGTGGGGTGTTGAGGTTTACTGTACTTCTTCTTATGTTCCTAGAGGGGTGTCATTTCCCAAATAGTGCGCCATGTGGGGTTTTGTTTTTTGCTGTTCTGGCACCCTAGGGGCTTCCTAAATGAGACATGCCCCCCAGAAACCATTTCAGCAGAATTCGCATTCCAAAATCCCATTGTCCCTCCTTCTCTTCTGAGCCCTCTAGTGCACCCGCAAAGCACTTTACATCCACATATGTGCTATTTACTTACTCAAGAGAAATTGAGATACAAATTTTTGGGGGCTTTTTCTCCTTTTACCCCTTGTAAAAAATAAAAAAATATGGGTCTACAAGAACACGTTAGGGTAAAAAAATTTTATTTAGAATTTTCTCCTTCACTTTGCTGCTATTCCTGTGAAACACCTAGAGGGTTAACAAACTTTCTGAATGTCATTTTGAATACGTTGAGGGGTGCAGTTTTCATAATGGGGTCCATTATGGGGTATGCTAACATAAAGACCCTCAAATTCACTTCAAATCTGAACTGGTCCCTGAAAAATTCAGATTAAAAATTTATGTGACAAAATGGAAAATTGCTGCTGAACTTTGAAGCCCTCTGATGTTTTCCAAAAGTAAAAACATGTCAACTTTATGATGCAAACATAAAGAAGACATATTGTATTTGTGAATCCATATATAATTTATTTGGTATGTCCACTTTGCTTACAAACAGAGAGCTTCAAAGTTATAAAAATGTTAAACTTTCAAATTTGCAAGAAATGAAGCAAGTATTGACGAAAATTTACCACTAACATAAAGTAGAATATGTCACGAAAAAACATCTCGAAATCAAATTCATAAAAAATATATCATTAATTTAACCGCATGTTCAATGGCGTACGCGCCAAAAAAATCAAAAGTCCAAAATACTGTATTTATCGGGGTATACCACGCACCAGTCTATAACACGCACCCTCATTTTACCAAGGATATTTGGGTAAAAAAAGTTTTTTACCCAAATATCCATGGTAAAATGAGGGTGCGTGTGTGTGCATGCGTATACCCCGATACACCCCCAGGAAAGGCAGCGGGAGAGAGGCCGTTGCTGCCGGCTTCTCTCCCCCTGCCTTTCCTGGGGTCTAGGGCCCTGCTGCCGCCGCTTCTCTCCCGCTGGCTATCGGCGCCGCTGCCCGTTCTCCCCACCTGACTATCGGTGCTGGCACCCCATTGCCGGCATCGATAGCCAGGGGGAGAGAAGCGGCGCCGGCACCGATAGCCATTGCCGGCGCCGCTGCCTCCCCCCATCCCCGGTTGCATAATTACCTGTTGCCGGGGTCGGGTCCGCGCTGCTTCAGGCCTCCGGTGTGCGTCCCATGCGTCGTTGCTATGCACTGCACGGCGCGGCGCAATGACGAGTGACGTCTTTTCACCGCGCGTGCAGCGCATAGCAACGACGCATGGGACGCACACCGGAGGCCTGAAGCAGCGTGGACCCGACCCCGGCAACAGGTAATTATGCAACCGGGGATGGGGGGAGGCAGCAGGGCAGCGGCGCCGGCAATGGGTGCCACTGCCCCTTCTCTCCCCATGGCTGTCGGTGCCGTTGCCCCATTGCCGGCGCCGCTTCTCTCCCCCTGGCTATCGACGCTGGCAATGGGGCGCCGGCACCGATAGTCAGGGGGAGAGAACGGGCAGCGGCGCCGATAGCCAGGGGGAGAGAAGGGCAGGCAGGGGCAGAGAAGCCGGCAGCGCCGGCGGTCTCTGCATCTGCAAAGCCGCTGCAGTTCATTGATTTAAAGTGCCCGCTTTAAATCATTGAACTGCAGCGGCTTACCTGCGAATGACACGCAGGTAGACTTTAGGCTAAAAAATTTAGCCTAAAAAGTGTGTGTTATATGCCGATAAATACGGCATATAACACGCACAACATAACGTATTTTTGTTCACTTTTTATACAATAAAAAAATTATAAAAAGCTAACAAAAAAAGTGAAAGCATCCCAGAGTTATTAATGCTTAAAGTGTCAGTGGTCAGAAGTGCAAAAAAAATGCTCTGGTCCTTAAGGTGAAAATGGGCTTGGTACTTAAGGGGTTAATGCAAATATGCAATTTTTACCACCTTTTTGAAAAACTTTGGAAAAAATTAGAAATTTGTAGTAAAAATTTACAGGCTAGAGATGTCACACCTTCACAAAACACCTTATTGTGATTATAGGTCAAATCTCTTTCGCCTCATGGCAATATTTCTAGAAAAAAAACACACTTTGAATAAGAAAATTCATCGAAAACTGCATGTAATGTGATTTAACCTCCAACCCATTTATGAGTCTAATGAGTTCACCTTGGCAACCTCCAGCACCAACAGCCTAATTAGATGACCAGCTGGAGTCATTAAATACCTGACTCTCAGCAGGAGGATTCATGGGAAATGTAGGCTACATTACAGAACCCACATCATTGTACATATGAAAAAGTTTTTTTTAACAGCATACAAAATGACTGTCGTCTCAGGTTTTCCCAGGTTGCAGTGCAGCCCGAGACATCACATCTCTAGTCAGGTGATGAATAGTGTTGAGCGGCACAGGCCATATTCGAATTTGTGATATTTCGCGAATATATGGACGAATATTCGTCATATATTCGCTAAATTTGCATATTCGTAATATTCACGTTTTATTTTCGCATATGTGAAAATTTGCGTATGCGAAAATTAGCATATTAAAAAATTAGCATATGTGGAAATTCTCAAAATGCGAAAATTAGCATATGCAAATTTTCACATACACGGAAATTTGCACGCCAGTCTCACACAGTAGTATTAGAGCCTTCTTTACACCGCACAAGCTGGAAGCAGAGAGGGATGATCACTGTGATGTGTACTGTGAAAAAAAATAATATTCGTAATTACGAATATATAGTGCTATATTCGCGAATATTCGAGAATATGCGATATTCGCGAGCAACACTAGTAATGAAAGGAAGCCTGTCTGCTTCAATGGGTGGAGCGACTGCTGGGTGGGAGGGGAATCATTCTGCAAGGAATTGTAGTTTTGCAACAGCTGGAGGCACCCTGGTTAGAAAACACTGGTCTATTGCATGTAAGGGAGCATAGGTGTGATTGGGGTGGCTGATTTGTGTGAGGGAGAAAAGCGACCTCACACTTAAAAACAAGGAATCATGGGACTTGTAGTTGTAGGGAACTCCAACAGGAAATAGCCATTTCACACAAAGATAGCCACAGCGTTACGGTGGACTCAGAACATAGCCATTTAGCTCCAAGACAAGCACGGATGCTTTCTAAGCATGTCCATTACTGTCTGGCAGGTAAGTACTAAAATCACCTTGTGGTGTTTAACCCCTTTGAACAGACTGGTCAGGCTGGTATGGGTTGCACACAGAGGGTCAGTGAAAAAACATATACTGTAGGTGTGTGGCATCTATGGGTCATATAAGCTCTAAGCATATACAGTACCTCTGACAGAAGCCTGTGAATGCAGTCTGTGAATGTAGTTCAGTCCTAAAAAATGTGGAAAAGCAAAATGGCTGCCAGATCTTTTATGGCAGATAATTTATTTTAGAACTATCCCTTCCAGATTAATTACAGCTGTTAAAATCAAGGGGGGAACAAAAATCTACCAAGGGTTTACATCCAGACGCCTTCTTGTTTGATTCCAAATAAATTGGAAGACTTTTCTGGTAAAATAGTAAAACAATTATCAATTTGAAAAAGGATAATTAATGTGTGCTTCATTCACATTAGATCATGTACCTCGAGCGGGGCCCACAGATTTTAAAGTCTTCAGCTGCTTGGTATTTTTTTTTGTCTTTTTTTTTTTTTTGCTTTCTTTATCATGTGATGCGCCGCCCCATCAATGCTGACATTTAAATGAGCTGGTGTTGAACACAAATGTGATCATTTGTTCGGCTTCCAGTGTGGCACCATACTGTGATGATTGCTTCTGGGAGCCATCCGTGGCTTTTCGAGCACGGGGGGAAAAAAAGGCAGGCAAAATTTTTATCAATTTACATTTTTCTGTGATTAATTTTTATGCAAATGAGGGCCCGACAGGGCTCCCATCTCACCTGAATCATTCGGATCATCAAAGACAAATTGAGCATCACTTATTTAAAAAATAGGCTTTAAAATACTCTACAGCTGTGTTGGAAAGAAGCTAAGAGCAGGGCGTGAACTTTTCTAATGTACCAGGAATAGATAAGAAAATAGCCATTTAACTGCATTTACTTCTCAAATAACACAAACATGAATAGGATCAATGCAGTTAAAACCATCATTGTGTTCTCTTACTGGAATGCGCACATTAATTCTGCCTATATGTGAAAAGGAAATGTGTGCAAGGTCTATGTTAGACTATTTGTGTCCCCCCAGATAAAGTGACTGCTTTGGAGCAGGGGGGGGGGGGGAGGGGGGACAGCAACTCTTATCTAAAAGGATACAACATATATAACATAGTATAGCCAGGAACATAGCTGTGTGTGTGTGTGGGGGGGGGGGGGGGGGCACATCAACAGCAGCAAGCACTAAAGGGGTTTCTGGGGTTAGAATATAGGGGGTTAGAAAAACGGAAAAACCCCTGGTCCTTAAGGGATTAAGGACCGGGGGTTTTTCCGTTTTTGCATTTTCGTTTTTTGCTCCTTGCATTTAAAAAATCATGACTCTTTCAATTTAACACCTAAAAATCCATATGATTGCTTATTTTTTGCGCCACCAATTCTACATTGTAATGACATCAGTCATTTTGCCCAAAAATCTACGGTGAAATGGAAAAAAAATCATTGTGCGACAAAATTGAAAAAAAAAACGCCGTTTTGTAACTTTTGGGGGCTTCCGTTTCTAAGTAGTAAATTTTTCGGTAAAAATGACACCTTATCTTTATTCTGTAGATTCATACGATTAAAATGATACCCTACTTATATAGGTTTGATTTTGTCGTACTTCTGGAAAAAATCATAACTACATGGAGGAAAATTAATACGTTTAAAATTGTCATCTTCTGACCCCTATAACTTTTTATTTTTCCGTGTATGGGGCGGTATGAGGGCTCATTTTTTGCGCCGTGATCTGAAGTTTTTAACGGTACCATTTTTGCATTGATAGGACTTATTGATCGCTTTTTATCCATTTTTTCATGATATAAAAAGTGACCAAAAATGCACTATTTTGGACTTTGGAATTTTTTTGCACGTATGCCATTGACCGTGTGGTTTAATTAATGATATATTTTTATAATTCGGACATTTCCGCACGCGGTGATACCACATATGTTTATTTTTATTTACACTGTCTTTTTTTTTTTATGGGAAAAGGGGGGTGATACAAACTTTTAATAGGGGAGGGGTTAAATGATCTTTATTCACTTTTCTTTTTCACTTTTTTTTTTGCAGTGTTATAGCTCCCACTAATGGGCTTTAACAATGCACACACTGATCTTTCACATTGATCACTGGTTTCTCATAGGAAACCAGTGATCGATGATTCTGCCGCTTGACTGCTCATGCCTGGATCTCAGGCAATGAGCAGTCATTCGGCGATCGGACAGCAGGTAGGGACCCTCCGGCTGTCCTGCAAGCTGTTCGGGATGCCGCGAACAGCCCACTGAGCTAACCGGCAGTTTTTATTTTCACTTTTAGCCGCGTGGCTCAGCTTTGAGCGTGCGGCTAAAGGATTAATAGCACGCTGCACCGCGATCAGTGCCGCACGCTATTAGCGGCCGGGTCCCGGCGTCACTATGACGCCGGGCCCACCGTGATATGATGCAGGGTCACAGCGGGACCCCGCGTTATATCACAGGAGCGTATGAGTACGTCCTTGGTCCTTAAGGGGTTAACCAGAGCCCACCGCAAAGCGGGATGAACTTGCTGCGGCAGGCGGAACCCAGGTCACTACCCCTGGCACGGCTCGACCACACAGGCGGCTGAGGAGATTTGAGGCACAGGAGGGATAAGGCAGCTCGTAATCTGTGCCATAGTCAGGCGGCACAGTAGCGTAGTCAAGACATAGCAGGAGGTCAGTAGGCAGGTCAAAGTCACAAAGCAAGGGATCAGATACACGGCAAGGCAACACTCAGGAATTCTTTCTCTAAGGCACAAGGCAACAAAGATCTGGCAGGGGAGTGAGGAGGGTGGAGGAATTCATAAATGAGCCACAGGTGAATTACACTAATGAGCGTACTGGCCCTTTAAATCTTAAAGCTCCGGCGCGCGTGCTCTAGTAGGACAGGCGCGCCGGAGCAGAGATGCAGAGGCGGAGGCAGGAGAAACACCCGGAGAGTGATGGACTGGGTCCCGCGATGCAAGTCCCAGCCCCGTCGTCAGCAGCAGTTAAGGGGACCATGTGCTCACGGCCAGTGTGTGCGGCCGGAGCGAATAACGTAACAGTACCCCCCCCCTTGGTCTCTCCCTCCTTTTACGAGAGAGGAAACTCCTGAGAAGGTCATAATCCAGGATATTCTCCTCAGGCTCCCAAGATCTCTCCTCAGGACAGTAATCCTCCCAGTCGACCAAAAAAAATTGCTTACCTCTCACAGTTTTTGTCGCAAGAATCTGTTTAACTTGGAACATGTCAGAAGAGCCGGAGACAGGTGTGGGGACAATATTCTTCTGAGAGAACTGGTTTATGACAAGAAGCTTGAAGAGAGAGATGTGGAAGGAATTGGGAATGCGTAACATAGCAGGTAGACGGAGTTTGTAGGAGACAGGATAGATTTTTTGTAGAATCTGGACCAAGGTAGCCGGGACTGAGCTTGTAACAAGGGATCTTGAAGCGGATGTACTTGGATGAAAGCCACACCATGTTACCAGGAGAGAAGGATGGAGGAGGTCTTCTACTTCTACTTTGCACCATACCAGGAAGCAGAGTCTAAGGTGCCGTTGGTTTTCACCAGAGCCCGCCGCAAAGCGGGATGGACTTGCTGTTGCAGGCGGCACCCAGCTCGCTACCCCTGGCACGGCTCGACCACACAGGCGGCTGAGGAGATGCAAGGCACAGGAGGGATAAGGCAGCTCATAGTCTGGGTAGCAGAAGGTCAGGGCAGGCGGCACAGTAGCGTAGTCAAGACGTAGCAGGAGGTCAGTAGGCAGGCGGCAGAGGAGCAAGGTCAAAGTCACAAAGCAAGGGATCAGACACATGGTAAGGCAAAACTGAGGAACGCTTTCTCTAAGGCACAAGACAACAAAGATCCAGACTGGGGCTCGCATGCGGGTGCATCCCACAATGCGAGTCCCAGCCCAGTCGGCAGCAGCAGGTAATGGGACCATGTGCACAGCAAAGAAAAAAAAAAACTGAAAATGTAGCCAGCACCTAAACCCAATACACGGGTGCACGCTGCTGTGGCAAGTACAAAACATGTAAAAAAAGAAAATGGCAGCAGCACACTTGGTCAACAAAATGGAGGCTCTTAGCGCACTTTTTGATCAAAACGTGTCCCCCCATCCACCACGCGGAGGTGGCCTCTTATCGGATGGGTCCCTAAACACTCACCTACCTCAGGCTGGGTGACATGTTGGATCCACTAACGATCCAAACCACCTCCTGTGAAAATAGGGGAGGGGATGCACGGCTACAGAGGGAGCCACTCCCCCCAAATTTGCACAGCAAAGAAAAAAAAAAACTGAAAATGTAGCCAGCACCTAAACCCAATACACGGGTGCACGCTGCTGTGGCAAGTACAAAACATGTAAAAAAAGAAAATGGCAGCAGCACACTTGGTCAACAAAATGGAGGCTCTTAGCGCACTTTTTGATCAAAACGTATCCCCCCATCCACCACGCGGAGGTGGCCTCTTATCGGATGGGTCCCTAAACACTCACCTACCTCAGGCTGGGTGACATGTTGGATCCACTAACGATCCAAACCACCTCCTGTGAAAATAGGGGAGGGGATGCACGGCTACAGAGGGAGCCACTCCCCCCAAATTTGCACAGCAAAGAAAAAAAAAAACTGAAAATGTAGCCAGCACCTAAACCCAATACACGGGTGCACGCTGCTGTGGCAAGTACAAAACATGTAAAAAAAGAAAATGGCAGCAGCACACTTGGTCAACAAAATGGAGGCTCTTAGTGCACTTTTTGATCAAAACGTGTCCCCCCATCCACCACGCGGAGGTGGCCTCTTATCGGATGGGTAGCCGTGCATCCCCTCCCCTATTTTCACAGGAGGTGGTTTGGATCGTTAGTGGATCCAACATGTCACCCAGCCTGAGGTAGGTGAGTGTTTAGGGACCCATCCGATAAGAGGCCACCTCCGCGTGGTGGATGGGGGGATACGTTTTGATCAAAAAGTGCGCTAAGAGCCTCCATTTTGTTGACCAAGTGTGCTGCTGCCATTTTCTTTTTTTACATGTTTTGTACTTGCCACAGCAGCGTGCACCCGTGTATTGGGTTTAGGTGCTGGCTACATTTTCAGTTTTTTTTTTCTTTGCTGTGCAAATTTGGGGGGAGTGGCTCCCTCTGTAGCCGTGCATCCCCTCCCCTATTTTCACAGGAGGTGGTTTGGATCGTTAGTGGATCCAACATGTCACCCAGCCTGAGGTAGGTGAGTGTTTAGGGACCCATCCGATAAGAGGCCACCTCCGCGTGGTGGATGGGGGGACACGTTTTGATCAAAAAGTGCGCTAAGAGCCTCCATTTTGTTGACCAAGTGTGCTGCTGCCATTTTCTTTTTTTACATGTTTTGTACTTGCCACAGCAGCGTGCACCCGTGTATTGGGTTCAGGTGCTGGCTACATTTTCAGTTTTTTTTTTCTTTGCTGTGCAAATTTGGGGGGAGTGGCTCCCTCTGTAGCCGTGCATCCCCTCCCCTATTTTCACAGGAGGTGGTTTGGATCGTTAGTGGATCCAACATGTCACCCAGCCTGAGGTAGGTGAGTGTTTAGGGACCCATCCGATAAGAGGCCACCTCCGCGTGGTGGATGGGGGGACACGTTTTGATCAAAAAGTGCGCTAAGAGCCTCCATTTTGTTGACCAAGTGTGCTGCTGCCATTTTCTTTTTTTACATGTTTTGTACTTGCCACAGCAGCGTGCACCCGTGTATTGGGTTCAGGTGCTGGCTACATTTTCAGTTTTTTTTTTCTTTGCTGTGCAAATTTGGGGGGAGTGGCTCCCTCTGTAGCCGTGCATCCCCTCCCCTATTTTCACAGGAGGTGGTTTGGATCGTTAGTGGATCCAACATGTCACCCAGCCTGAGGTAGGTGAGTGTTTAGGGACCCATCCGATAAGAGGCCACCTCCGCGTGGTGGATGGGGGGACACGTTTTGATCAAAAAGTGCGCTAAGAGCCTCCATTTTGTTGACCAAGTGTGCTGCTGCCATTTTCTTTTTTTACATGTTTTGTACTTGCCACAGCAGCGTGCACCCGTGTATTGGGTTCAGGTGCTGGCTACATTTTCAGTTTTTTTTTTCTTTGCTGTGCAAATTTGGGGGGAGTGGCTCCCTCTGTAGCCGTGCATCCCCTCCCCTATTTTCACAGGAGGTGGTTTGGATCGTTAGTGGATCCAACATGTCACCCAGCCTGAGGTAGGTGAGTGTTTAGGGACCCATCCGATAAGAGGCCACCTCCGCGTGGTGGATGGGGGGACACGTTTTGATCAAAAAGTGCGCTAAGAGCCTCCATTTTGTTGACCAAGTGTGCTGCTGCCATTTTCTTTTTTTACATGTTTTGTACTTGCCACAGCAGCGTGCACCCGTGTATTGGGTTCAGGTGCTGGCTACATTTTCAGTTTTTTTTTTTCTTTGCTGTGCAAATTTGGGGGGAGTGGCTCCCTCTGTAGCCGTGCATCCCCTCCCCTATTTTCACAGGAGGTGGTTTGGATCGTTAGTGGATCCAACATGTCACCCAGCCTGAGGTAGGTGAGTGTTTAGGGACCCATCCGATAAGAGGCCACCTCCGCGTGGTGGATGGGGGGACACATTTTGATCAAAAAGTGCGCTAAGAGCCTCCATTTTGTTGACCAAGTGTGCTGCTGCCATTTTCTTTTTTTACATGTTTTGTACTTGCCACAGCAGCGTGCACCCGTGTATTGGGTTCAGGTGCTGGCTACATTTTCAGTTTTTTTTTTTCTTTGCTGTGCAAATTTGGGGGGAGTGGCTCCCTCTGTAGCCGTGCATCCCCTCCCCTATTTTCACAGGAGGTGGTTTGGATCGTTAGTGGATCCAACATGTCACCCAGCCTGAGGTAGGTGAGTGTTTAGGGACCCATCCGATAAGAGGCCACCTCCGCGTGGTGGATGGGGGGATACGTTTTGATCAAAAAGTGCGCTAAGAGCCTCCATTTTGTTGACCAAGTGTGCTGCTGCCATTTTCTTTTTTTACAATGGGACCATGTGCTCATGGCCAGCGTGTGCGGCCGGAGCGCATAAAGTAATACCTCCATTGCTAGCAGCCGCAGACCATGACACTCCCACCACTATGCTTGACTGTAGTCAAGACACACTTGTCTTTGTACTCCTCATCTGATTGCAGCCACATATGCTTGACACCATCTGATAAGTTTATCTTGGTCTCATCGGATCACCGTAATCCATGTCCATGGGATGACAGCCATGCAGACCAGTTTGAGGGAGTGTTTAAGTGTATGGTCTCAGCAGTGGCAGGCTGACCCCCCCCCCCCCCCCCCCTAAACATCTGCAGCAATACTAGCAGCACTTATATATTTATTTCCCAAAGACAACCTCTGGGTAGGACGCTGAGTATGTGCACTAAACTTCTTTGCAAGAAACATGCAAGAAAGTGACCCCTGATGATTACATCATCTCTTGTCCAGACACCTCTATTTCTTTCCGCTATACAGCACACATAATTTTTGGCCTGCCTCCAAATCATTATTTATTTGATCCCAGTTGACATCCCCTGGTGAACCCAGCACATTTTAGTAAAAGGTGTTATGCATAACAAATGTCTCAATGTATTTGGCATTTCTAATGTACTTTGTTTCTGGCACCAAATTTCTAATGTACTTTGTTACTGGGACCAAATTAAAAAAAGACGATTGGTAGGTGGACATATTGGTGGAAATTGGAGATACACTTCTTGTGGACTATAATAACTAATGCCATTTTACCTCCTGTTTAATTTTATACAATTGAATACTATTGGATATTTTTGTTGATATTAATTTGGACCCCTTTCATTTTAATTTAATCAATGTCTTTGTGCACATCTAATAAACATTATGTTTTAGCAACTATGGTGCAGTGATGTCATGTTTATGAGAACATGAGAGCCTGTTTGACCCCATGTAAGAGGGCCTTAACCCCTTAAAGGGGTTCTCCGGTGCTTAAACATCATATCCCCTATCCAAAGGATAGGGGATAAGATGCCTGATCGGGGGAGTCCCGCCGCTGGGGCCCCCGTGATCTTGCAAGCGGCACCCCGTTTGTAATCAGTCCCCGGAGCGTGTTCGCTCCGGGTCTTATTACCGGCGACCACAGGACCGGCGACGTGTGACATCACGCCTCCGCCCCGTGCGACGTCACGCTCCGCCCCTCAATGCAAGCCTATGGGCTTGTATTGAGGGGCGGAGCGTTGCATCACACAGGGGCGGAGGCGTGACGTCACATGCCGCCGGCCCTGTGGTCGCCGGCGAACACGTTACGGGGACTGATTACAAATGGGGTGCCGCGTGCAAGATCAGGGGGGTGCCCAGTGGCGGGACTCCCGTGATCAGGCATCTTATCCCCTATCCTTTGGATAGGGGATAAGCTGTCTAAGCACCGGAGAATCCCTTTAAGGATGCTGCCTGTTTTACCTAAATGACCAGGCCCAATTTTACAAATCTGTCCTGTATATCTCTTTAAGTTGTAATAACTTTGACATGCTTTTATTTAGCGACACAAGTCTGAGATTGTTTCTTCGTGAAATATTGTACTTTATATTAATGGTAAATCTTTGTTGATTCATGCTGAATTTTTTATGAAAAGCTACAAAATAGTGTGAAAAATTGGTAATTTTTCTTTTCTGACGTTCACTGCACGGTAAAAAAATTATGTTGGTACCCAATTTATATAGCTTTTTTCTTTTCACAACAAATCCTTTTTTTCCTTTCTTCAATGGCCATGTTCTGACAGCCATAACTTTTTATTTTTTGTCCAATGCCGTTGTGTGACGGCTTATTTTTTGCAGGATAAACTGTGCTTTTTATTGATACTATTTTTGCAAGACATGCAAGATATGCATACGTCCTGTGGGGGGGAAGGAGTTAAATCTAACATGAGCTTCTTGTCATGTAATTAGTATACATGGAGCTCCAAATAAAAGACCAATTGGCAGAATAATCAGTAACGTGAATCTTTCCTCCACTGCCCCTGCGCTCCCTAAATAGAGGAGGCACTGCAACGTGTATCCTCATGTGCTCCTCCATAGGCAGCCATGTATGGATGATGAGCCATCCGGCTGCACACAAAGGCAGGGGACCGAGCAGGAGTGGAGCTCCATGAATAAGTTTTCTAATAAATCACTGCTGTGATTATAAATGTTGAATTGATAGACGACATCTCATGTTAAGGATCCTTGGGCCAGAGTCTCTTTGTTTTAGGTTCAAAATGCAAGACATAAGTTCAGAACCTGCCCTCTGTGCAACCAGCAGAAGATCTGAAGTAGGTAGAACTTTATTTCTATTTCCACAGCACTATATATTTTTTTTTTTACCAAGCTGGTTTTGTCACATTTACAGGCTCTGTTGCATAATTTATTCTGCAGATTTTATGCTGCAGATTTCAATGTAAATTAAATAACCAAACACAACTTCAAATTTGCAGCAGTGTAATGCTTCCCATTGGTGGCACTGTTGAGAAATTGAACCCTTGCTGCCACTTTTTCCAACCGATCACAGACCATTGCGGAGCACCCCAGCAGGGGGACACTTTGTGATAGATTTTATCAAATAGGAACTGTCTGAAGTAGATAACCCCTTTGCTATATAATGTTTACACAGTGGTAGTAGTAGTAGTGGAAGTAATATGAAAGTACAAATAAAGGTAAAAGAGAAGGTTATAAGTTAGCACGGTGCCTTGCGGTAAGTCAGTCTGGCAGGTTGAGGGTTAAATGAGTAGTAAACACGTATGAACACACATGACTGTTGTGAGTCGGAAATGTAAGCTCCTCACTGCACACGCGGCTGCAGCTAATTACGTGAAGAGACAGATCCTGGTTCCCCTGAAGGCTCGCTCCACCACCGCACTGAGTCTGTGCTGTAGTCAACGGGCAGGTAGCGAGGGAACTCAAATGTTATTTGACAAGGCAGCAGGCCCCATCACCTAAGGTTAGAAACAGACAAGCCACACTGTGCTTGAAAGTAAAGATGGAGAAATTTCAAGCAGATTGTATCTGACAGAAATCGTATCACAGCCGCACATCCTGACAAGGCCGGCATGAACAAAACCAAACACTTTATGTTTCCCATCTAGCCCTTTAAGATAAAGACTTGCACTTCAAAGGTACATCGGAGGTGACAACTTAATCCTCGACGGTTACTAACTTTTTAAGTGTCTTGCTTTTGCCCCATGGAAATCTTTAAGAAGCTGTTTGTTTATCATGGGCCTGGCTGCTTTGACTTTACCTCACAAAACTGGATGAGGCCTGTGTACACGCCATTCTTTATAATGACAGCTCACAATGGTTTCGGCATTTATTTTTATTTTTTTATTATTACGACTTGCACAGTAGTATCAAAGATGTTATCTCTGTGTGCAGAATAATATTATTGCTGTAGCATTATTTGTCAGTCTCAAATAATAAAAAAAACATTAAAACTGAATGAATTGTGGTGTCCCAGTACAGGACCTTGTCCTGTTCCTGTCCTAAGTCCCCTCAGTTAAAGTCCCTCCATTCCCTAGGGCTCTCATGCAGGGCTGTCCCCCCTTGCTTATTAATTACTCCCTCATATAATGCATTATAAATGTATTGTACCTATTGTTCAGTATGTATATAGAGATGGTATAAATATTTAGGACCTTCCTGGATCATGTGATAATGTCATGTGATGTACCCAGAGTTCCCTGGGTATAGGACTTTCAGGCTTGTCAACGAATGGGCTGTAGTCCAGCCTCCTTAGTATATAAGGGTCTGTAGTCTCTAAATTCACTCTGTTCTCTTCGCTCTTCTCTTCTCTCTTGAGCCCTAGACACTAAAGAAGCACAATCGGCATCTACTATATTCATCTCAACTAGGCCAAAGCCTAAGAAACCTGCAGCCACTACAAAAGCGTGAGTTTTCAAGCTCTATCTACAATTCCTAGTGACTACTATTCAACTCAAAGCATATAATTAGTAGCACAGTCCCAGCAAAGCTTGTGAGGTATCCTGCATCCCGGTTACCTCAAGAGAAACTGTATAACTATAAAGACTGAATTCGGGTAGAAAAACAGACATGGTGCACATCTACAATCTTGTATAATGATCTGATTGCTTCTCAGCATAATATCAAAAACTAACAGGTTGTTAGTATACATTTTTGATCAAAAAGTACAGGCCCACTCGCCACGTCAAGGCCACCTATTTAGAGTGGGTCCCTAACGTCCCTAGCATAAAATGGCGCAGCACCGAGCGGCGACCACCACCGCCGCGACACCAATGCCCACAGGGGGGGGAACGACCCACCGGCAGAGCGGCCCCAATGCCACTCAAACCAGTCTATGGGCCGCACCCCCCCGCAGACACAGCGCCACGGCAGTAACGGACACCGCACAGCACCACACCAGTGTGAACAAGGTGTAATGGCTCACTTACCATGCTCTCCCAGTCAGACTGGGAGGCTGCTAGGAAAGAAATGACCCATGTGTAGCTAACTACTACTTATATAGGGTTGGGCTGAGGGGGTGGGGAAGAGTGCAGACAACATGTTCAAACAAAAAAAAGAGGGGATGGAAATCACAGTGTGAATTCGGGTAGAAAAACAGACATGGTGCACATCTACAATCTTGTATAATGATCTGATTGCTTCTCAGCATAATATCAAAAACTAACAGGTTGTTAGTATACATTTTTGATCAAAAAGTACAGGCCCACTCGCCACGTCAAGGCCACCTATTTAGAGTGGGTCCCTAACGTCCCTAGCATAAAATGGCGCAGCACCGAGCGGCGACCACCACCGCCGCGACACCAATGCCCACAGGGGGGGGGAACGACCCACCGGCAGAGCGGCCCCAATGCCACTCAAACCAGTCTATGGGCCGCACCCCCCCGCAGACACGGCGCCACGGCAGTAACGGACACCGCACAGCACCACACCAGTGTGAACAAGGTGTAATGGCTCACTTACCATGCTCTCCCAGTCAGACTGGGAGGCTGCTAGGAAAGAAATGACCCATGTGTAGCTAACTACTACTTATATAGGGTTGGGCTGAGGGGGTGGGGAAGAGTGCAGACAACATGTTCAAACAAAAAAAAGAGGGGATGGAAATCACAGTGTGAATTCGGGTAGAAAAACAGACATGGTGCACATCTACAATCTTGTATAATGATCTGATTGCTTCTCAGCATAATATCAAAAACTAACAGGTTGTTAGTATACATTTTTGATCAAAAAGTACAGGCCCACTCGCCACGTCAAGGCCACCTATTTAGAGTGGGTCCCTAACGTCCCTAGCATAAAATGGCGCAGCACCGAGCGGCGACCACCACCGCCGCGACACCAATGCCCACAGGGGGGGGAACGACCCACCGGCAGAGCGGCCCCAATGCCACTCAAACCAGTCTATGGGCCGCACCCCCCCCGCAGACACGGCGCCACGGCAGTAACGAACACCGCACAGCACCACACCAGTGTGAAAAAGGTGTAATGGCTCACTTACCATGCTCTCCCAGTCAGACTGGGAGGCTGCTAGGAAAGAAATGACCCATGTGTAGCTAACTACTACTTATATAGGGTTGGGCTGAGGGGGTGGGGAAGAGTGCAGACAACATGTTCAAACAAAAAAAAGAGGGGATGGAAATCACAGTGTGAATTCGGGTAGAAAAACAGACATGGTGCACATCTACAATCTTGTATAATGATCTGATTGCTTCTCAGCATAATATCAAAAACTAACAGGTTGTTAGTATACATTTTTGATCAAAAAGTACAGGCCCACTCGCCATGTCAAGGCCACCTATTTAGAGTGGGTCCCTAACGTCCCTAGCATAAAATGGCGCAGCACCGAGCGGCGACCACCACCGCCGCGACACCAATGCCCACAGGGGGGGGGGAACGACCCACCGGCAGAGCGGCCCCAATGCCACTCAAACCAGTCTATGGGCCGCACCCCCCCGCAGACACGGCGCCACGGCAGTAACGGACACCGCACAGCACCACACCAGTGTGAACAAGGTGTAATGGCTCACTTACCATGCTCTCCCAGTCAGACTGGGAGGCTGCTAGGAAAGAAATGACCCATGTGTAGCTAACTACTACTTATATAGGGTTGGGCTGAGGGGGTGGGGAAGAGTGCAGACAACATGTTCAAACAAAAAAAAGAGGGGATGGAAATCACAGTGTGAATTCGGGTAGAAAAACAGACATGGTGCACATCTACAATCTTGTATAATGATCTGATTGCTTCTCAGCATAATATCTAACTATAAAGACTGTTCTATAAAAAGTTAAGTAAAAGTTAAAAGTTACCAGTTATCTCATAAATCCTGCTGTGGACATTCTATTTATTTCCTGCCGTTTTTGGGCCGTTTTTCGGCAGGGCGTCATTCACAAAACAACTTCACCCTGGCGTCACGACAAATCAAGGGTTAATACCACCAGACCCTGTAACACCATTGCCTCACCCAGTCACCACAGAATATACCCTCATTATTTCCTTTAACTCCTTTACAAACCTAATGTTGGACTCCTCTGAGATCTTTAGCGATATTAAATCACCCATTAAAGTAACGCAAATCAACCTAATACTGACCGCAAATACCGCTGCCAATGCAACATTAAAGTTGTCTTCATGGACTGTTTTATTTTACATCTTTGGAAAATAAATGAAAAATACACAACCACATTTTTTCCATTATAGGAAAATTATGGCATTTCCACATTGGATCAGGAGTTGAAAGCTCAGCAGGGCCACCTATCTAGTCAATCTAGATTTGGCTTACCTACACTTCCTCCGGTAAAGTGGGCTAATGCAGGGATTTGGAAATCCTGCACAGGGCAGGGGAATTTTTCAGGCATCTAGCCCTGCTTCTTACCTGAAAGCCTCCGAGAAGTATAACGGCGCTCAGGGTGTATGGAGTGAGCTTCTGACTTGAGCCCGCTCCATACCCGGCAGCCCCCAACTGATTTCAGTAGCTGGGGGCCGCCGCTAATAGCTGGCCTGCGGCGATCGCCACGGGCGGCTATTAACCCTTTTAGATTGCCGCTGCTCCCTGGTGGGTTAGTGGGGTGGATCACCCTTCCACAGCGCGATCGCAGGGGGCCATCCTCTTGATCCCTGGTGTCCGTGGCTCTGTCATTGATAGAGCCAGGCTGGACCAGGCTTTATGAATGGAGCGCAGAGCAAACAGATCAAAGGAGTTCAATATTGATCTGTATGAGGAATCTAATGATTCCTCCTAAAAATTCTGGCGCATAACCCAACAACATGTCGGGTTTGCAATAGTAAATGAGGGCCAGTAAGTTTCAAAACACTTTATAGATTGTAAAGAACTGAAAATTGTCATTTGTTGTGTTTGCAGCATATTTACTGAAATAAAAAGCTATTTCACTTAGTGTTGCTCGCGAATATTCGCAATTCGAATATTATTTGCGAATATCGCATATCCGCGAATTTGCGAATTTCGCGAATATAGCGCTATATATTCGTAATTACGAATATTCGTTTTTTTTTTTTTTTCCTTTTCTTCACAGTACACATCACAGTGATCACCCCTCTCTGCTTCCAGCTTGTGTGGTGTAAAGAAGGCTGTAATACTACTGTGTGAGACTGGCGTGCAAAAAATGCGCATATGCGAAAAGTAGCATATGCTAATTTTCGCATATGCGAATTTCCGCGTATGTTAATTTTGTATATGCTAATTTTCACATATGTTAATTTTCGCATACGCGACATTTTTCGCATATGCGAAAATAAAATGAGAATATAACGAATATGCGAATATTCACGAATATATGACGAATATTCGTCCATATATTCGCGAATATTCGCGAATTCGAATATGGCCTATGCCGCTCAACACTAATTTCACTCAAACTTTTAACAACATTTTAACTTTTTAAACATTTTAACAGGTCACGTTACATTTTAACACAGGACCCGTTGTTTGATGGCAGCTTCACAAGTCTTGCATCCATTGAACTTGCGAGTTTTTGGACAGTTTCTGCTTGAATTTGTTTGCAAGATGTCAGAATAGCTTCCCAGAGCTGCTGTTTGGATGTAAACTGCCTCCCACCCTCATAGATATTTTGCTTGAGGATGCTCCAAAGGTTCTCAATAGAATTGAGGTCAGGGGAGGATGGAGGCCACACCATGACTTTCTCATCTTTTATCCCCATAGCAGCCATTGATGCAGAGGTGTTCTTTTCAGCATGAGATGGAAAATTGTCATGCATGAAGATTATTTTATTATGGAAAGCATAGTTCTTCTTTCTGTACCAGGGGAGAAAGTGGTCAGTCAGAAACTCCACATACTTTGCAGAGGTCATTTTTACACCTTCGGTGACCCTAAAGGAGCTGACCAGCTCTCTTCCCATGATTCCGGTGTAAAACATGACTCCACGACCGCCTTGCTGATGTCGCAGCCTTGTTGGAACAGGGTGGCCGTCCACGAACCATCCCCTAGTCCATCCATCTGTACCATCCAGGGTTGCACAGCACTCATCAGTGAACAGGACTGTTTAAAACTTAGTCTTCATGTATTTTTCTGCCCAATGCAGTGTTTTCTGCTTGTGAGCGTTGGTTAATGGTGGCCGAATAGGTTTATGCACTGTTGCAAGACCTTGATGTCCGTGGGACTCCTGAGGCACCAGCAGCTTCAAATATCTGTTTGCTGCTATGTAATGGTATTTTAGCAGCTCCTCTCTTGGTCTGATGCATGGATCTGGCTGAAATCTTCCTCAATGTGCCTTTATCTGCATAAAACCATCTGTGCTTTCAGCCACAAATTTTTTAATAGTACGATGATCACACTTAAGTTTTCATGAAATATCTAATGTTTTCATACCTCGTCCAAGGCATTGAACTATTTCACTCTTTTCGGCAGCAGAGCGGTCGTTTTTCTTCCCCATATTGCTTGAAAATGGTGCTCTGCTTAATAATGTGGGACACTTACCTTTAGTAGTTTTTTCTTAAATTGGGCTCACCTGGTAATCTAATTATCACAGGTGTCTGAGATTGTTTTCAGTGATCAAAAGAGACACAATGCCATCCATGAGTTATGCTGAAAAACAAAATAGTTAATCTTTGTGACACCTTAAATATAATTTGCATACTAATTTGGAACAGGGTGGATATATTAACTCTCTCCTCCCCAATCAGGGCCAATATGCATATATATATCTATCTGTCTCCCTCGCATGCGGAGTCAATATACACATATACAACACCTCCCAAATTCAGGGTCAATATACGTATATAATCCCCCCCCCCCCCATGCAAGGTCAATATACATATTTAAATTCCCGCTCCCCCCCCCCCACGTACGGCCAATATACAAATATGAGCTCCCTTCCTCTCCTCCCATGCAGTGCCAAAAAAAAAAAAAAATATATATATATATATATATATATAAACTCCCCACCCATGCAAGGCCAATATACATATATAAATTGCCCCACCATGCACGGCCAATATATTTATATTTACACCCCCCCCCCCCCCATACAGGGCCAAAATACATTTATAAACTTACTCCCTGCTCCTCCTCTTGCAGGCAGTGTGCATAGCATAAACCAGGCTTCAAGCTAAAATGGAGCAGTGGTAGGGCAATCTGGATTCCTGCTAGGGGGAGCTGGGAACTGATGGTTCTCTGCTTCACTAGAGTTTTACTTTCTCTTTGTCCCAAGACAGTGTTAACAGCTGGAGGAACCCTGGTTTGAAAACACTGTTCTAAGGCCACCTCTTGTATAATTGTTAAAGCGGCCCTTGCAGGGCGGCTATGTAATTATGCCTCCCTGCGGTGCCTGAAAGAGGAGGTATCAAAAGGGCAGGGGCTCAACCCCCTTTCTACACAATTTGTGCAAGGCACTTTTCCTTAGTGTGGTGTACAGCACATGGCACCTGCTTGTATAAACTTTTGAACTCAGTTGATACTTTATAGGGAATGTGCGTTCTAAAAATCGGCCATTATTTTTTAATTTAGCAGTTTTTTCTATTTTTCCATGTTACTATCTATTTTCCAAAATAATCCGGAAATCTTACAGCTGTCATTCCGACCAAAAAGACTAAAACTAAGCTGAGACTTCTTTTCTTTACAGATCATTTTTCATCACAGGCAGGATTACGGTGAAATGTAACAGCAGTAGATGTTTAAGACAATAGGTCATATTCACAGCTCAGCCTACCCCTGAATGCCCCCTGCACAGGTCAAAGAGCATACCTAGAAAATGCTCCCATTCATGTAAGTGGTCCACTCTAAACTATTGTTACCCATCTCCATAGGGCTTACATGTAAAGTATAAAGGCTGTTAAAACACCTGTGACAAGATGGCAGCCCCCATAAAAACAATTACAATCAGAAAATAGAAACTGGTTAGAAAAAAATGTTTTCAGTACATGTCTCTAATCGGTTCAAAGAAAAAAAAAAGATTCATGTGATAGATGTAAAACTTTATTGGCAATTGGCATTTTGGTCAATATTGACTAAAACATCACGTGTGATATTGTGGATGGCCAATAATGTTTAAAGCATATCATATGGATATGCTATTTATGTCTATACAAAAACGTACCTATATATGTAGGTAAAATGTGCAGCTTGACAAAGGTCCTGAAGGTTAAAACATTATCCTCTTCTTGCATCAGGGATAACAACTTTATTTGGACCCAAGGGGATGTCACTTTTTGATCCACTAGGTCTGGGATTTGTTTGTGAACCACTCTGTACTTACTTAAGTATTTCTGATCACCAATCAGAGTGGGGGACCTATGCAGCACACATGCTTGACTTCCCCTTCATTCAAGGTCTAGTGTGTAAGATTACCTTCCATTGAAAATGGTTGTGTACACCACAAGTTTTTATAGACTTTCATCAAATCCATACATACAACGCATCTGATTGAAATTTCAACGTTTTTATTTTTATTTTTCATTTTATTAAATTTTTTAATTCAGCTGTGTTTTTGGTAAAGGTTTTAATTTAACACTACAACAAATTATTTTCAAAGTCTATTGATAAGAAAATAAAAACTCAAATGTATAATGCAACTTAAACTGAAAAACGCAACATTTTACAATAAAATGCCCTTATGAAATACCTTTGTTGTTAGGTCATGCAGTAGCACAGTGGGGTAGATTTTTTTTATTCTTGCTTACATAAATTTAAAGGGGTACTCCACCCCTAGACATTTTGTCTGATCGTTGGGGACCGCTGGGGACCTCAGCGATCTCTGCTCTGGAACCCCAGACATCCAGTGCACAGAGCGAACTTCGCTCCATGACGGATGCCGGGTGGGGACGTGCATTTACGGGGCATGGCTGTGTCATCACGGCCATGCCCCCTCAATTTAAGTCTATGGAAGGGGGCATGACGGCCGTCACGCCCTTTCCCATAGACTTGCATTGAGGGGGCTTGGCAGTGATGTCACAAGCGTGACCGTGATGACACAAGTATCCGACGCTGCACGCAGCACTCTTAACGAATGCTAGGTGCAGCAGGGAGATCAGAAATCTTATCCCCTATCCTTTGGATAGGGGATAAGATGTCTAGGGGCGGAGTACTCCTTATAGGATCTGCTCCCCCAGTATATATGCACAACTGCATTTGGGGTTGAGCACCTCCTGCCATTTGAGACCACGTCTTTGTTGTTGTTTAAATCTTATACTTGGAGGTGTGTAAAGTCCATATTTAATGCGCCTTGATCACTATTAAGGCAGGATTAAGGTTCACCTGTGAGGCCGGCACACATATCAACCAACTTAGGTGGGGCTTGTAGCCTGTCTCTCCCTCCTCCCATTGTATGTGTGCCCAGTCACACTGGAGGTAACTGGGAGCAGGCTGCACGTCGGCCTAATACTGCTGTAATTGCCCACTGGCCCCTGGTTTTTGCTTATCACACACAGCTAGGTTAGCGTTAGGTCCCGTGCCACTTGAGAAACCTTGGCGTTGGTGAGCGGGCTCTGGCATATCCTTCATCTAAGGATATACTGGCGAATGTCTCAATTTTAACATCAGTGTTGAGGGATAGCCAATGTCATTGTCTATATCTACCACAGTAGTGCACCTAAATTCCTGCATTGTTACAGTTCCCCCCAGTTTCTGTTCCCAGCGGTGCTCTTAATCTAATTTTCGCAATCACACACTGGCATGTTTTTGGAGTGTTCAAGGAAATTGGAGAACTCCAGCATACGCCTGAAATACAGAGATTATACAAACATTCTGCAGATGCTACCCTTGGTCAGATTCCTTCTAAGGTCCCCAGTGCTACAGGCAGCAGTGCTAACCACTCATTCAATGTACTGTCTTCGATCAAGAGAAGTGGACAAGGCAAGTCCCAGTCTATTGTTATGTTTATCTCACCAGATCCATATTTTTCAATATACTACTATAAGTAATGTTCATCTAATATAAAATGCTAAGCAAAAAGTAAAGCTGGATGTAAAACAATATTTGCCCTGCTTGTCACCCTGTTGCATGTAATCCATGTGACAACAGATGTTAGAGACAAATATCCCTATTTACTATGTTCATAGAATAAAATCTACAATGCGATTGCTGCCAATAATCACGAATAATAGGCTGAAAGTATAATAATTAGTAATGATATTCAATGCCAGAACAAATTAATACACCTGTTATGCTGATGAGTGCACACAGTACCGTACGAGTACAGTCGATTAACACCGTGGCATGTATTCTTCTTGTTTAATTATAAGGAATATCTGGATTTCTTTAATGTTTAATTTAGAAATCAATCACATTATTCACAGCAAGTTATATAGACGCTCTTTTTTTATTTATGTGAAATTTCAAATGTTTTCCCTGATTCTGTAAGGTCAATTAAATAACATAAAAGTGTTAGACAATCTACATCCCAGCTATACTATTGACGAACTACCTCCTGTACTTTAGGCTGGCCATTTTGGCCATTTTGTCAGACCGTAAGTAGCGTGCTAATAATCGTTAGTTATATATCAGACAGGAGGCTCATATCTTGCATTAAATCTTTCTTTTTTTAATGCCCATAGCAGAATTTTTAAACAATTTTTAAGACAAATCTTCAAAACTATAACTCCCAGCAGCCCTTTGGACTCTCTTCGCCCCTCCTAGCCCGACTGGCTCATATATAAAGGGCTGTCTGGGACACCTCCTCCTCTTTCTTTCTGCTCATGGCAGACGTTAGTTAAGTAAACTTGCGGTGTACACTATAGGTGCATACCTTATTTCTTTGTACTCTATATGTGCATTCTTTGTCTAAACTTATTCAATTCTGTTTTCATCTTTATTGTTTTTCTTTTCAGATTTATCTGATTATTTATATATATATATATATATATATATATATATATATATGTATATATTGTCTGTACCCTACAGTGTATTCCTTTAGATACCGCAGGTCTCCGGTTGCGGTCGGAGTGGTAGGGGATTCACTGCGGAGGTTTTCCTCAGGATTTCCCCTCCCCCTCCCTAGTTTTACTCACAGTCGCCATCTTAATCACTGATTGCGGCGTCTTCTCCTTCCTTCTTCCCGCCGCGAAACTACGCATGCGGGGAATCTGTAGGGTGCGTGGTTTTCTCGTCCCGAGGCGTGTTTTCACATTCCCTTGCAGCCAGTCACTACACGGCTTGCCATGTGTCTGGCCTATCGCTGCGCTCTCGTCAGTAATCTTGCGTGATTACGGCCCTGAACGCTACACACTAACTGCTCCTCCTCTCCCTCTCGCCATTCCGTGGCAAGCGGGGGAAGGAGTAGCATCGGAGCATTGTACTGTATTTTTTTCAATGCTTATTTATGCCTCAAGTACCACTATTACCCTGTGACAGTATATACATATTCCCTGTTGTAGGGGATACTGGTCCACCTTGGTAGATTATCTAGGTCTCATACTTAAGAGCGCTTAGTAGATTTACTTTTATCATCCTAACTAATTATCCCTGACATAAGGAGTGTGCCTTTTTTGTGATAGCTTATCAGTGTTACTGCTATCACTGGTATACCTGTTATCTCGTGGCCTACAACATTTGTATTAACATATCATTCAGATCTATAATGGCCAGAGAATCCTCCAAGACAGGTATGGGGCAAGATATGCTCCCAGAGGCTTCCCTGTCCCTATCTCCAGCACAGATACAAGAGCTCATTACTAAATCAGTCCAAGCAGCTCTGGCGACAGCCGCTGCACCTTCTGTATCTCATCTGCCGGTTACTGCAGGTTCTGCCAAGAGGCATAAGTCCGCCAGGCGGGCCAAGCCTGACTCCATTCGACCCCTTCTATTTGGGGAGGACCTTCTCAAAAATATTAATAAATTCGTAGGCCTGTTTAAAGCCCTTGATAAAGCGCAAATTTCGCTTAAAAAATCCAGTGGCAAGGTTTTTAACAAGGCCGGCAGAGGAAGAGGTCAATCTGCTGGCCGAGGCAATTATTACAGGCCGTATGTGCCACCTCCACAACAATATACCATGCCGGTGGCGCAACCCGCCCCCTTCTTTCCACCCCCAGGACGACCCTGGAGAGGACGTGGCGGTAGAAGTTACTCCACATATTTCACACACCTATGTGGGGGGCAGGCTGAGACATTTTACCCGCGTCTGGTCCATGATTACGGCAGACACGTGGATATTGAACACGATAGCGGGTTACCAAATAGAGCTTCAGTCCCTTCCAGACATGAGGTTTACACCCCAACCTATTCATTTTTCCGAACTCAACAAATCCCTTATAGACATGGAGCTCCAGGACAAACAAGCAGTACAAGAAGAAGGATGGCGGGTACCGTCCTGTAATAAACGTAAGAAATTTGAACCAGCATGTGACTTACCGTCACTTCAAGATGGAGGGCATCGATCTGTTACGCGACCTTCTATGCCTAGGAGACTGGCCAGTGAAAGTAGATTTGAAAGATGCCTACCTCACAGTTCCTATGCATCAGTCATCCCAACCATTACTGAGGTTCTGGTGGGGGGACCGTCTGTGGCAATTCACTTGCCTTCCGTTCGGTCTGTCCTCCGCCCCTTGGTGTTTCACAAAGTTGATGAAACCCGTGGTGGCAGCTCTCCGGAGCAGAGGGGTACGTCTGATAATTTATCTGGACGACCTGCTCATCATGGCCCGCTCCAGAGAACTGGCCAGTCTGCACTGTCTTTGGACAGTATCACTGTTAGAGGAACTTGGTTTTCTCATAAACCACAAGAAATCGGTTCTGTCCCCAGCCCAGGAGATGGAGTTCTTGGGGTTCGTGGTGGAAACCAGAAGAGCTGTCCTTTGTTTACCCAAAGCCAAACTGGCCCTGATTCGCAAAGAAATCAGGGCAGTCCTACGCAAGGGTTGAGTATCCTTGAGGGTGATCGCTCACATAGTCGGCTTATTGTCGGCTTCTATTCAGGTGATCTTTCCAGCCCCACTTCATTATGGGGCCCTTCAGCGACTCAAAACCCTTCATCTTCGACAGGGCTTACGTTATACGGACGAAGTGACACTTTGTCCGGAGTCGGTGGAAGAGTTACGTTGGTGGCTCCGTCACGCTGTGGAGTGGAATGGCAAGACCATTTTCAACTCTTGTCCAGACGTGATCATAGAATCCGATGCGAGTCGGCAAGGCTGGGGAGCCCGTTGCGGTCAGGACGCGACAGGCAGGATATGGTCAGAAGAGGAATTTCTTCTCCATATCAACGCTTTGGAACTTTTGGCAGCATTCTTCGCTGTCAGGAGTTTTCTATCACAGAGGTCCAATTGTTGCATACTTTTACACATGGACAACGTAGCGGCGGTTCAATATATCAACCGCCCTGGGGGTTCGAGGTCCAGAGTGTTGGCGGACATAGCGTCCGACTTCTGGCAATTTTGTCTGTCCTGCGACCTTATTCCTATTGCTGAATATTTTCCAGGAGTCTCCAATTCCGTGGCAGACTGGAACTCCAGCTATTTGGTCGACTCCAGCGACTGGACGCTGGATCGGTCAGTATTCCTGATGCTACGGGACTTTTGGGGTCCGTTCCATATGGATCTCTTTGCGTTTCGTCTCAACCGACAGTTACCTCGGTTCTACAGTTGGAGACCGGACCCGGAGGCTTCAGCTGTGGACGCTTTCTGTCAACGGTGGCCGGAAGGGACGCATTATGCGTTTCCTCCCTTCCCGATGATCACCAGGGTTCTCCTCCAGGTACTGACACAGAGGGCAATGGTAGCGTTGATCACCCCATGGTGGCCGACTCAGCCGTGGTTTCCCCTGCTGTTGGGGATGACGATAGATTTTCTCAGGTTGTTACCCCCTCTGCCTCACATACTCACGAATCCGAACAAGGGTCTTCATCCTCTAGTCCTGGAGGGCAACCTGCCTCTCCTTGCTTGGTTGGTTTCGGGGTGCAGGAATCAGGCAATAACCTTTCTAGATCAGCTAGAGACCTCCTCGCCCTGGCCTGGCCCCAGGGACTAGATCGGTGTATCGATCTGCCTGGGGACTCTGGGTTCGTTGGTGTGATCAACGAGAGATTAATCCCATTCAGGCACCTATGCAGGTAGTGGTTAACTACCTAGCTGATGCATTCGATTCAGGCAAATCTTATAGCTCTATAAATGTTTATAGATCCGCAATTTCTGCATACCACTATCCTGTGGACTCCTTGCCAGTAGGCAAGCATCCTTTAGTGTGCAGACTCTTGCACGGAATAAAATTTAAGCATTCCCCTCGGCCTAAGTATCAAACTACGTGGGATGTTTCCCGCGTGCTGGATATGTTTTCTTCATGGGAAGACAATAATGATCTTTCCTTGATGGTCCTTTCTATTAAGCTGACCGTCCTCTTATGTCTGGTCTCTATAAAAAGAGTATCGGATGTACGAGCTTTGGATATCTCTCGGCGACAATTTTCGCCTGGTGGTGTTCAATTTTCGGTCGTACGTAGGACTAAGACGGGTCTCCAGGCCGTCTTTTATCAGTTTTTTCCCACTCACCCCCGGCTTTGCGTTGTCCGCTGTCTCCAAGAATATGAAACACGAACAGCACCTCTCCGTTCTCCTACTCATACTCAATTACTCATTTCTTATGTCAAACCTCACCTCCCGGTCTCCTTGGCTTCTTTAGCTCATTGGGTGCGCTTAGCCATTGAGATTGCTGGGATTGATGTATCCTTGTTTGGCGCCCACTCTTCTAGAGGGGCTATGGCTACTAAGGTTATTGTGTCAGGTGGATCCCTATCGGATCTACTGCTGGCCGCTGATTGGTCATCCCAGATGACCTTCCGTCAATTTTATTTTCGACCGGAGGATCATGTCTCTGTCTGTTTTGTAATTTTAGGCACTATCTTGTTAAGCTTTAAACTTGCAAGATATGCCTTCTGTCTGATATATAAATTCGAGATTTTCCTAGCTAATGTGACGGAAAATATCAGTTATATGAAGACAGGAGGCGAGTATCTTCCCTCCCAACCCAACCCTGTCATGGTGTTCTTTTCTCTTTCCAGGTTATTGAATTATTGAAAAGGAATACTTCCATCTTCTGCAAGGAGGCTGATGTTTTTCTAATCTGTTGTTCATCGGGTTTTGTTCCTGTTCGTTCAGGTGGCGGCGGTCTTGTTGACCACATTGTCAAGAAGTATCAACAAGTGGCGGTTCATGTACTTCATGATGGAGTCTGCTGTACTGGATGCCGCATAAAGAAAGAGGAGGAGGTGTCCCAGACAGCCCTTTATATATGAGCCAGTCGGGCTAGGAGGGGCGAAGAGAGTCCAAAGGGCTGCTGGGAGTTGTAGTTTTGAAGATTTTTCTTTGACATACGTTTTATTGTTTAAAAACTCTGCTATGGGCATTAAAAAAGAAAGATTTAATGCAAGATACTCGCCTCCTGTCTTCATATAACTGATATTTTCTGTCACATTAGCTAGGAAAATCTCGAATTTATGCGAATAGTAGAATAAGTCTGCCTTAACCCCTTAAGGACTCAGCCCATTTTGGCCTTAAGGACTCAGACAATTTAATTTTTACGTTTTCATTTTTTCCTCCTCGCCTTCTAAAAATCATAACTCTTTTATATTTTCATCCACAGACTAGTATGAGGGCTTGTTTTTTGCGCGACCAGTTGTCCTTTGTAATGACATCACTCATTATATCATAAAATGTATGGCGCAACCAAAAAACACTATTTTTGTGGGGAAATTAAAATGAAAAACGCAATTTTGCTAATTTTGGAAGGTTTCGTTTTCACACCATACAATTTATGGTAAAAATGACGTGTGTTCTTTATTCTGAGGGTCAATACGATTAAAATGATACCCATTATTACATACTTTTATATTATTGTTGCGCTTAAAAAAAATCACAAACCGCAAATTAGTACGTTTATAATCCCTTTATTTTGATGACCTATAACTTTTTTATTTTTCCGTATAAGCGGCGGTATGGGGGCTCATTTTTTGTGCCATGATCTGTACTTTTTTTTATACCACATTTGCATATAAAAAACTTTTAATACATTTTTTATAATTTATTTTTTAATAAAATGTATTAAAAAAGTAGGAATTTGGGACTTTTTTTTTTTTTTTCGTTCACGCCGTTAACCGTACGGGATCATTAAAATTTTATGTTCGGACATTTACGCACGCGGCGATACCAAATATGTCTATAAAAATTGTTTTTTACGCTTTTTGGGGGTAAAATAGGAAAAAACTGACGTTTTACTTTTTTATTGGGGGAGGGGATTTTTCACTTTTTTTTTACTTTTACTTTTACATTTTTTTACATTTTTTTTTACACTTGAATAGTCCCCATAGGGGACTATTCATAGCAATACCATGATTGCTAATACTGATCTGTTCTATGTATAGGACATAGAACAGATCAGTATTATCGGTCATCTTCTGCTCTGGTCTGCTCGATCACAGACCAGAGCAGGAGACGCCGGGAGCCGCACGGAGGAAGGAGAGGGGACCTTCGTGCGGCGTTATGAATGATCGGATCCCCGCAGCAGTGCTGCGGGCGATCCGATCATTTATTCAAATCGCGCACTGCCGCAGATGCCGGGATCTGTATTGATCCCGGCACCTGAGGGGTTAATGGCGGACGCCCGCGAGATCGCGGGCGTCGGCCATTGCCGGCGGGTCCCTGGCTGCGATCAGCAGCCGGGATCAGCCGCGCATGACACGGGCATCGCTCCGATGCCCGCGGTTATGCTTAGGACGTAAATGTACGTCCTGGTGCGTTAAGTACCACCGCACCAGGACGTACATTTACGTCCTGCGTCCTTAAGGTTAAAGGGGTATTCCAGGAAAAAACGTATTTTTATTTTTTTTTATATCAACTGGCTCCAGAAAGTTAAACAGATTTGTAAATTACTTCTATTAAAACATCTTAATCCTACTAATAATTATCAGCTGCTGAAGTTGAGTTGTTCTTTTCTATCTGGCAACAGTGTTTTTCTGCTGACATCTCTGCTTGTCTCGGGAACTGCACAGAGTAGAAGAGGTTTGCTATGGGGATTTGGTTCCACTCTGGACAGTTCCCAAGACAGGTGTCATCAGAGAGCACTTAGACGGAAAATAACAACTCAACTTCAGCAGCTCATGAGTACTGAAAGGATTAAGTTTTTTTTAATAGAAGTAATATACAAATCTGTTTATCAAATCTGTTTATCTTTCTGGATCCAGTTTATATATATATATATATATATATATATATATATATATATTTATTTCCTGGATAACCCCTTTAAGTCTTATAAGCCATGCTGGATTTTTTTGACTAACCGCAGCTGGGAAACCCGCATTTGGTCAATCATGCCAAGCTGTGCACAAGCTCACTGTGGGCTTTTCTTTAAAAAAAAAAGAAAGAAATTAAAATTAAAAGTGAACTGCCAGTTTAGTCCGCCATGTTTTTGTTCAGATCATTCATACTCCTTTGTATGAACGATCCACTAAGACTGTGACTGGCCATGTCGTGCCAAGCAGAGTTCTCAGGTATATGGCTATCCTGTGTAAGATGTAAGTGTAGTAGTTTCTATCTGAGAATCTCCAGCTTTACAATTCCAATTTCTAATTGAAATTCTTATAATTTTTCTATTCTTGGATCTGTTATCATGTTGAAAATACTGTAAAAAATCCTAAATAGTTATTATTTTTATTTATATATATCGCCCTTGGTTCTAGGGCACCATTTGAAATACTTTAGAGGAGGTTTATCAAACGATTTAGACTTTTTTTTTACAGTAAAAATGTTGCAAAAAAAAGTTGCATGTGCAGTTTGTGCGTCTTTTTTGCGACTCTGTACCGCACCGCCGATTCATGAGAAATCACTGTTTACAGTGAAATCTCCCAATGCAGATGCAGTGGTCAGGAATATATCATTGCGACTTTCCATGGGTAAGTTGCAAAAAAGTCGCAAACCACACTTAAAAAGTCGCAAGTCATTGCCGGGTCAGACCTAGCTTACTAAACTGTTTGTGGAGTGCACTTTTTTAAAAGTCACACAAAAAGTCAACTTTTTGTAAAGCTCCTCTCGCCGGCCAACCCACCCACATTTACTACCCGCCTACTTGCTATTGCAGGACTACAAGTCCCAGCATGCCCTTACAGTTGCAACAGCTAGCAGACGAGTGGGGTGGTAGTTGCAGGCAGATGGCTGGGGAGCAGAGTCAGCCGGCTCTCAGAAATATTAAAACCATGGCACTGTAATTTCATATTTACCGGGTGGAGCAGTTATTGGCCGGTATGTCCCAGTCATGACTCCGCCTGGGAAATTGTAGTTTGATATTTCTGTGAGCCGGCCGACCCCGCTCCCCAGCCACCTGTTTGCATCTACCACCCGCCCGCTAGATGTTGCAACTACAATTCCCAGCATTTCCTCACTGTGAGGGCATGCTGGGAGCTTTAGTCTTGCAACAGCTAGCGGGCGGGTGGGAGATGTGGGCGGGTGGCTGGGGAACCCTTGCACCAGGGTGCCTCCAGCTGTTGCTATACTACAAATCCCATCAAAGACTTGCATAGCGGGGGCAGGGGGTGACGTCACACGGGGGCGGAGTCGTGACATCACGATACTCCTGCCCCATGGTCGGACCCCCGTGGTGAGACATCTTACCTTTGTATAGGGGATAAGATGTCTCAGGGCCGGAGTACCCCTTTAATAAAACATATGTGATTTATCTGACTACAGTGTAGCTCCCAATTTAATCTTCATTAAGGCATTTTTACACAGGCTGATTTATAAAGCAAATGAGTGTTTCTATGAATGCTTTATCCAGTGAATGGGTCTATGTAAAAGAGGCTAAATTTTCTCGGATGTACACACACAGGAGCTTAACCCCTTAAGGACCGAGCCCTTTTTCACCTTAAGGACCGGAGCGTTTTTTGCAATTCTGACCACTGTCAGTTTAAACATTAATATCTCTGGA
Source organism: Hyla sarda (assembly GCF_029499605.1). NCBI lineage: Eukaryota > Metazoa > Chordata > Amphibia > Anura > Hylidae > Hyla > Hyla sarda. The sequence continues at coordinate 227,462,989 of NC_079194.1, read as the reverse complement.
ATGCTTTTAGTGATCATTCTGATTCCGAGATTGTTTTTTCGTGACATATTCTACTTTAACTTAGTGGTAAAATTTTATGGTAACTTGCATCCTTTCTTGGTGAAAAATCACCAAATTTGATGAAAAAAATGAAAATTTTGCATTTTTCTAACTTTGAAGCTCTCTGCTTGTAAGGAAAATGGATATTCAAAATAAAAAAATTTTGGGTTCACATATACAATATGTCTACTTTATGTTTGCATCATAAAATTAATGAGTTTTTACTTTTGGAAGACACCAGAGGGCTTCAAAGTTCAGCAGCAATTTTGAAATTTTTCACAAAATTTTCAAACTCGCTATTTTTCATGGACCAGTTCAGGTTTGAAGTGGATTTGAAGGGCCTTCATATTAGAAATGCCCCATAAAAGACCCCATTATAAAAACTGCACCCCCGAAAGTATTCAAAATTACATTCAGTAAGTGTATTAACCCTTTAGGTGTTTCACAGGAATAGCAGCAAAGTGAAGGAGAAAATTCAAAATCTTAATTTTTTACACTCGCATGTTCTTGTAGACCCAATTTTTGAATTTTTGCAAGGGGTAAAAAGGAGAAAATTTTTACTTGTATTTGAAACCCAATTTCTCTCGAGTAAGCACATACCTCATATGTCTATGTTAATTGTTCGGCGGGCCCAGTGGAGGGCTCAGAAGGGAAGGAGCGTCAAATGGTTTTTGGGGGCATGTCACCTTTAGGAAGCCCCTATGGTGCCAGAACAGCAAAAAAACACACATGGCATACCATTTTGGAAACTAGACCCCTCAGGGAACGTAACAAGGGGTAAAGTGAACCTTAATACCCCACAGGTGTTTCACGACTTTTGCATATGTAAAAAAAATAAAAAAATTTTTACCTAAAATGCTTGGTTTCCCAAAAATTTTACATTTTTAAAAAGTGTAATAGCAGAAAATACCCCCCAAAATTTGAAACCCTATTTCTCCCGATTCAGAAAACACCCCATATGGGGGTGAAAATTGCTCTGCTGGCGCACTACAGGTCTCAGAAGAGAAGGAGTCACATTTGGCTTTTTGAAAGCAAATTTTGCTCTGGGGGCATGCCGCATTTAGGAAGCCCCTATGGTGCCAGAACAGAAAAAAAACCACATGGCATACCATTTTGGAAACTAGACCCCTCGGAGAACATAACAAGGGGTAAAGTAAACCTTAATACCCCACAGGTGATTCACGACTTTTGCATATTTAAAAGAAAAAAAAAAAATTCCCTAAAATGCTTGGTTTCCCAAAAGTTTTACATTTTTAAAAAGGGTAATAGCAGAAAATACCCCCCAAAATTTGAAGCCCAATTTCTCCCGATTCAGAAAACACCCCATATGGGGGTGAAAAGTGCTCTGCTGGCGCACTACAGGTCTCAGAAGAGAAGGAGTCACATTTGGCTTTTTGAAAGCAAATTTTGCTCTGGGGGCATGCCGCATTTAGGACGCCCCTATGGTGCCAGAACAGCAAAAAAAAAACACATGGCATACCATTTTGGAAACTAGACCCCTCGGGGAACGTAACAAGGGGTAATGTGAACCTTAATACCCTACAGGTGTTTCACGACTTTTGCATATGTGAAATTTTTATTAAATTTTTTTACCTAAAATGCTTGGTTTCCCAAAATGTTTACATTTTTAAAAAGGGTAATAGCAGTAAACACCCCCCAAAATTTGAAGCCCAATTTCTCCCGATTCAGAAAACACCCCATGTGGGGGTGAAAAGTGCTCTGCTGGCGCACTACAGGTCTCAGAAGAGAAGGAGTCACATTTGGCTTTTTGAAAGCAAATTTTGCTCTGGGGGCATGCCGCATTTAGGAAGCCCCTATGGTGCCACGACAGCAAAAAAAAAAACACATGGCATACCATTTTGGAAACTAGACCCCTCGGGGAACGTAACAAGGAGTTAAGTGAACCTTTATACCCCACAGGTGTTTCATGACTTTTGTATATGTAAAAAAAAAATTTTTTTTTTACCCAAAATGCTTGTTTTCCCAAAAATTCTACATTTTTAAAAAGGGTAATAGCAGAAAATACCCCACAAAATTTGAAGCCCAATTTCTCCCGAGTACGGCAATACCCCATAAGTGACCCTAAACTGTTGCCTTGAAATACGACAGGGCTCCAAAGTGAGAGTGCCATGCGCATTTGAGGCCTAAATTAGGGACTTGCATAGGGGTGGACATAGGGGTATTCTACGCCAGTGATTCCCAAACAGGGTGCCTCCAGCTGTTGTAAAACTCCCAGCATGCCTGGACAGTCAGTGGCTATCTGGCAATACTGGGAGTAGTTGTTTTGCAACAGCTGGAGGCTCCGTTCTGGAAACAGTGGCGTACCAGACGTTTTTCATTTTTATTGGGGAGGGGGGCTGTGTAGGGGTATGTGTATATGTAGTGTTTTTTACTTTTTATTTTATTTTGTGTTAGTGTAGTGTAGTGTTTTTAGGGTACAGTCACACGGGCGGGGGTTCACAGTAGTTTCTCGCTGGCAGCTTGAGCTGCAGCAGAAAATTTGCCGCAGCTCAAACTTTCAGCCGGATACTTACTGTAATCCTCCGCCCATGTGAGTGTACCCTGTACGTTCACATTGGGGGGGGGGGGGAAACATCCAGCTGTTGCAAAACTACAACTCCCAGCATGTACGGTCTATCAGTGCATGCTGGGAGTTGTAGTTTTGCAACAGCTGGAGGCTCCGTTTTGGAAACAGTGACGTACCAGACGTTTTTCATTTTTATTGGGGAGGGGAGGGGGGCTGTGTAGGGGTATGTGTATATGTAGTGTTTTTTACTTTTTATTTTATTTAGTGTTAGTGTAGTGTAGTGTTTTTAGGGTACAGTCGCACGGGCGGGGGGTTCACAGTAGTTTCTCGCTGGCAGTTTGAGCTGCGACAGAAAATTTGCCGCAGCTCAAACTTGCAGCCGGATACTTACTGTAATCCTCCGCCCATGTGAGTGTACCCTGTACGTTCACATTGGGGGGGGGGGAAACATCCAGCTGTTGCAAAACTACAACTTCCAGCATGTACGGTCTATCAGTGCATGCTGGGAGTTGTAGTTTTGCAACAGCTGGAGACACACAGGTTGTGAAACACCGAGTTTGGTAACAAACTCAGTGTTTTGCAACCAATGTGCCTTCAGCTGTTGCAAAAGCTACAACCCCCAGCATGTACGGACAGCGGAAGGGCATGCTGGGTCTTGTAGTTATGCAACAGCCGGAGGCATACTACATTGGCTGGGGATGCTGGGGATTGTAGTTATGCAACAGCTGGAGACACACTGGTTTACTACTTAACTCAGTGTGCCTTCAGCTGTTGCAAAACTACAACTCTCAGCAGTCACCGACAGCCAACGGGCATGCTGGGAGTTGTAGTTATGCAACCACCAGATGCACCACTACAACTCCCAGCATGCACTTTAGCTGATTGTGCAAGCTGGGAGTTGTAGTTACACAACAGCTGAAGGTACACTTTTCCATAGAAAGAATGTGCCTCCAGCTGTTGCAAAACTACAAGTCCCAGCATGCCCATAAGGGCATGCTGAGAGTTGTGGTGGTCTGCCTCCTGCTGTTGCATAACTACAGCTCCCAGCATGCCCTTGTTGCATGCTGAGAGCTGTTGCTAAGCAACAGCAGGAGGCTGTCACTCACCTCCAACTGCTGCTCCACGATGCCGCCGCACAGGTCAGTCCCTCGCCGCCGCCGTCGCTCCTGGGGCCCCGATCCCAACAGGGACGCCGGGGATCGGGGTCCCCAGCACCGGGGGTCGTCTTCCCGCACCCGCTCACGTCCTCCGGAAGAGGGGCGGAGCGGGTTGCGGGAGTGACACCCGCAGCAGGCGCCCTGATTGGTCGGCCGGTAATCCGGCCGACGAATCAGGGCGATCGTGAGGTGGCACCAGTGCCACCTCACTCCTGCAGACTCTGGCTGTTCGGGGCCGTCTCTGACGGCCCCAATCAGCCAGTAATTCCGGGTCATCGGGTCACTGGAGACCCGATTGACCCGGAATCCGTCGCAGATCGCTGGACTGAATTGTCCAGCGATCTGCGGCAATCGCCGACATGGGCGGACATAATGACCCCCCTGGGCGATATGCCGGGATGCGTGCTGAACGATTTCAGCAGGCATCCGGCTCCGGCTCCCCTCCGGCTAGCGGTGGGGGCCGGAAATGCTCAGGGCGTATCCATACGCCCTCGGTCCTTAAGGACTTGGAAACGGGGGCGTATGGATACGCCCTATGTCCTTAAGGGGTTAAAGGGGTACTCCGGTGAAAACCTTTTTTCTTTTAAATCAACTGGTGGCAGAAAGTTAAACATATTTGTAAATTACTTCTATTAAAAAATCTTAATCCTTCCAGTACTTATTAGCTGCTGAATGCTACAGAGGAAATTCCTTTCTTTTTGGAACACTGATGACATCACGAGCACAGTGCTCTCTGCTGACATCTCTGTCCATTTTAGCAACCATCCATAGCAGATGTATGCTAAGGGCAGCATGGTGGCTCAGTGCCTTGCAATGCTGGGGACTTGGGTTCAAATCCCACTAAGGACAACAATAAATAAAGCGTTTTTATTATTATAATAACGTCAGCAAAGAGAACTGTGGTCATGATGTCATCAGAGAGCATTCCAAAAAGAAAATAATTTCCTCTGTAGTATTCAGCAGCTAATAAGTACAGGAAGGATTAAGATTTTTTAATAGAAGTAATTTACAAATATGTTTAACTTTCTGCCACCAGTTGATTTAAAAGAAAAAAGGTTTTCACTGGAGTACCCCTTTAACTAGAGTAACCATTGAGTGCTTGGTCACCTCTCTTAGCAAGGCCCTTCTCTCAATTACTAAGTTTGCTGGGGCAGCTAGCTCTAAGAAGAGTCTTGGTTGTTCCAAGTTTATTCCATTTAAGAATTATGGAGGCAACTGTGCTCTTGGGAATGTTTTTGTAACTTTCCTCAGATTTGTGGTTTCACACAAGCTTTTTTCTGAGCTCTAAATGCAGTTTTTCCACCTCATTGCTAGGTTTTTGCTCTGATGTGCAGCTGTCAGACCTTATATAGACAGGGCTGTGTCTTTCCAAATCCTGTCCAATCAGCTCTGTTTACTACAGGTGACTCCAATCAAGGTGTAGAAACATCTCAGAGATGATCAAGAGAAATGGGAGGAGCCAGAGATAAATTTCAGGAGTAAATGGTCTAAATACTTATAGAATATAGACGAAAAGGGCACTGGGCACACAGGTTCCGGTCACGCGGTTTATTTGCAGGTGGAAATGCTCAGCAACAATTGTCTCACTACTCGCAGGTAGCTTTCTCACAGCCGGCAGGCTGTGAGAAAGCTACCTGCGAGTAGCAAAACAATTGTTGCTGAGCATTTCCACCTGCAAATAAACCGCGTGACCGGAACCTGTGTGCCCAGTGCCCTTTTCGTCTACATTCTACTTGTGGTAAGCTGTCCTGTGTTTCACTGTGAGCACTGGGGGTCAGTGCCGTGAACGCTCGGAGGTTTTGCTGTGTGTCCTTGGGGGATAAAGTGCCAAGCAGTGCTGGCTGCTTTATCTTACTGGAGAGTCTAAATACTTATATCCATTCAAATTTTAGTTTTAAATTTGTAAAAATGTATAACATTTCTATTTTCACATACTCAGTAGGCGGTATAGAGTGCAGAATGATTACAAGAAAAAAAAATATTAAAATATTATATATTTTTTTCATGCAGCACCATATACAAAATGTGAAAAAAGTTAATGGGTCTGAAAACTTCCTTAAAGCTGTCAGGATCCGGACTGGTGCGCAGGGAGGACACGGGAGTGGATCCTCCGTGTCAGTGAGGCGATGGCGTAGGCCGTACCAGGGGAACGGAATCTAAGGGGTTACTGGTTTTCACCAGAGCCTGCCGCAAAGCGGGATGGACTTGCTGCGGCAGGTAACCCCCAAGTCGTTCCACCCGATAGCGACTCGACCTCACTGACAGCTGAGACAGGCGTGGTACACAAGGACAAGGCAAATGCAAGGTCAGACGTAGCAAGAGGCCAAGGCAGGCGGCAACGGTTCGTAGTCAGGGGCAACGGCAAGGGTCTGGATACACAGGCTAGGGAACACACAAAACGCTTTCTCGGGGCACGAGGGCAACAAGATCTGGCGGGGACAGGAAGGGGAAGTGGTATTATATAGTGTTAGGTGGAATTACATTGATTGGACCAGGCGCCAATTAGTGGTGCACTGGCCCTTTAAATTTCATAGAGCCGGCGCGCGCGCGCCCTAGAGAGTGGGGCTGCGCGCGTCGGGACAGAGCTGAAGGAGGACGGGGCCGGTGAGTGGTTCGGGATGCGACCCGTGGGCGGGCACGTCCCGCCACGCGAATCGCATCCCCGCCAGGGACATTAGAGCAGCGCTCCCGGACAGCGGGCCTGCCCGGGGCGCTGCAGGCAGAAGAACGCCGCGAGCGCTCCGGGAAGGAACGGGGTCCCGGAGCGCTCGGCGTTACAAAAGCATTGTAATCATTGGTGTAATTACAAAGTACAATTGGTCACACAAAAAAAACATGCCCTCACATAGATCTGTAGGTCATCTGAAGACATCTTATCCACTATCGAAAGGAACCCTTGGGAACCCCCGAGATCTCTCCTGCAGCACCCCCTGTCATCTGGTGCATGGAACGAACTTTGCTCTGTGCCTGATGATTGGTGATGCAGGGCCAGAGACTTGTGGCATCACTGCCCTGCCCCCTCAATGCAAGTCTAGGGGAGGGGGTGTGGTGGCTTCCACGCCTCCTCCTATAGACTTCCATTAATGGAGGCGGGCCCATAATGTCACGAGCCTCCAGCCCCTGCATTGACGGTCATCAGGCACGGATCTTAGTTCGCTCCATGCACCAGATGACAGGGGGTGCTGCAGTCTATATACATACATCTATATAGATTGTACAAAGTATCCTAAATGTCTCCAAATGATCAAAATGTGGAGTATCTGTCTTCTTCAGCCAAGCTTTATGTCTTAGAGATACTGTTGTGGTTGCTCTGTATAATATTAGTTTAGCCCACAATATGGCTGCCTTTACAAATGGTAGAAATTGGTTACCTTGCAAGAATGACTGAAAAGAAACATGACAGAGTACAGGAAAAGGTCAAGTGCTTCTTGACCCTTTTTTAAATTAAGCTAAGTAAGGAATCAGTGACCTGAATATGTATACAGATGCCTCATACACACGGCCATTCTTCACCCGTCAGCTTAACCACTGCAGGACAAATCACCAGAATGTCATTCATTTCAAGCACAACTTTAATCCCAATCTCCGTTTTGTGTGAATGTTTGTTTGTTTTTTCTAGTTTATCAATTTATTTTTGATCTCCCCAAATTATTGTTGGCCATGATGTGTGACTAAAGCTTAGCGCTAAATGCAATATTTGCATAAGTGCTTGGCACACCCAACCTCCAAGAAAGTTCTGTTTGGTTTGGCATTCGGAACTGCTTTGCAGATGGCATAAAATAGCTTAACTATGATTCACTTTGAGCTAATTTGAGATTTCGCTAAATCATGCTGTGTGGAAAATTGGTGTCAAACTATATAACGCCATGGTTTGTTAAGAGCATTCGCAATGTAATTGCAGACCCCCCTCAAAATTGACTTGAATGCAAATTGCGCAAATTTGTATCACAATTGAGAGCCTGCAGTATATATATTTTTTGCAGTCTGGTGGTAATTCTATTTAACATTTTTAGTTAGTAGAGCTGTGTTTGTATAAAAGCCAAAAATTTAGATCTGTAACCCCAGGATAGACTTAGACTTAGTTTTAGGGCAAGTTTGATGGTGCAGCCTACTCTCATTCCTTATGTAAGATACCATTAGCAGGTAAAGATACAGCCACAAAATAAGTATATTGTAGTGTCACACATGATTAGATAACTTTGCTAACTTTTCTTTAATTGCATCAATAATCAATAATTTATGTATATAAAACACAAAGCTAGACAGATGATATGACTTAATGGCATTTCCTGCCAGGGCAAATAAATTTTTGATCCCCTGCAAAAACATAGCATGATTACAGAGGTTATCCAGCTTCAAAAAAACGTATCCCCTATCCACAGGATAGGGGATAAGTGTCTGATTGCACATTGAGTTGTTATACTTTGGTCTGACCTCTGGGGCTCCCTGAGATCTCCAGAACAGCATGGGACTCTTTCTACTGAGCTCTCCAGCCCCCATCTTTTGAGATAAACTGGTCTTAGTGACAGCCCGCCCAGCCAATCATCGACTGAGGCTGAACACCGATGCATCTGGCAATCGACTCAGTAGCACGTCAGTGCCAAGACAAATGGATTATGAAATCCTTTTTTCAGAGCTGGATAACCCATTTAAACAGTCTAAGCAATGTTCCTCTTTCGGGGCTTCTTTATTTTTCAGCTATGATGGCATGCCGGTCCTGTTGCCTGCCCACATGACAATGTTTTTGATTGTTTAATTCTTACAGCTAAAGGTGTGTCAATAGGAAGTATGCACATCTCAATGTGAGCCTCATACAGATGCATAGAGAGCTTTAGCTGTTAAAATCAGACAGGCCCAAAATAGCTCAGAGTGTTTAATTGTGGTGTGTTACCTTCTGAGGATTAAAACAAAAATGTTGTGGTACTTTAAGTAATGTGACCTAAAGCCAACAAGCTCCGTTGTGGTTTTATTTCTTTAAGATGTCTTCCAGATACTTTCAAGCAACTGCTTTGTGGCAAGGCAGAACAAGCCCTTGCCATGACTATTTGGACAGTTCTTCACTCCCTTCATGGCTACAATGGTGTACTTCTGCACAGGCTCTCCTAATTTTTAAACAAAATGTATGGGATCATGTAGGGTTGGGGGCCCCCTTTCTCCAAGAGTCGCATAGTTTTCCTCTGTGGCATGTATTCCCTTGCTGGGACGAAAATAATAGAGACAGGAGGAAGTCCTGCCTATTGTTAGAAAGCTATTCTTTAAAAAATTTATAGGCCCACATTTATCATTGTAGTGTAAGTGAAGCATTTTTTTACACCTTTTTTTGTGTGCTGATAATGTGTAGGATCACCGAATTTATTAAATGTTCACCGAGCATTTAATAAATTTTGTGCAGGTCACATTTTCTAAAATTTCTCTCTTCACATACACCAAAAAGCTATGCCAGGTCTGGGATGGTGTAGTTTTAGAGACTTTTCAGTGGCTTTGCGCCTTTTTTGCACCTTTTTACAAAAGGCGCAGTTCATAAATCCCTTCTATATCATGTGTATTGCCAAAATCAGTGGATCACAACCCAAAATCAGTGGATTGCAACTCAAAATCAGCAGAAATGTGTAAACAAAAAGGCGTAAAAAAGGCGCAAATAATCCCTGCTTGCGCCTTTTTGCGCCTCCTGTAGACACAAAAAACAGTGTAAAGACAATGATAAATGTCGGCCACAATCGGTATATGTGGAAGAATACAAGAAATGCACTTTTCCTTGACTCTCACTTTTCCGATAATCTATTCCATCCATTACTGCCTTTGAGACCAAAAACAAAACTGAAATGCAAAATAAAATCTGGAAACCATTGTTCTGCCTCTTACGTCTGGCCCAAATTCTATCCCTTAGTCTGATGTCCCCCATGTCTATTGTGTTGGTGACCCCAGAACATTTTGGATTATGCTTATATCTGCTTGCTGTGCTCAGCCCTATCTTAAATTTGGTGCCATTAATGTCCCTTGATAAGTTACACTCAAAATATCAATAGGATGATGTGTGCTTGATGGAAGTTAAATGTCCCTAAATCCCGTGAATTGATCTGCTGGAACTGTTTTCCACTTGAGTGGGGCGCTCGGCCAGGCATACATCCGCAGAACATCGGAGGTCATGGTGATGAAAGAAGAGGTGGGTATGTCGGCATATATGCACTCCATTCCCGACAGTGCCTTGCCTCGGCAGTGGCAAGTGAAGCGGATATGCCATGCTCACTGGCATTTCTAAATGCCTCTCAGCTGGGGACCTTTGCTTATTGCATCAATGGCACATACTGAGAAAAAAAAGGAAATACATAATTTTGTCAAAGTACTAGATCATAATCTACCATCCCCCTCTACTCCTCCTTCAAAATCATCACCACCAGACTAATAGCCCTTAATAGATAGAGATGTTATGCATATTTCAGGCACAGCAGCAATTCTAATGCATTTGTGAAAGGCTCCTTAATTTATGTCTACCAACTGTGTGTTGCCCTTTTTTTTGGGTAATGTCACCGTCCTAATGGTGTCTCTATTATACTCAAAGGTAGCAAATGAGGCTTATTGTGGGACGGTAATTGATTTTCACTGAGTGAAAATGTAAATAGCCATAAGAAATCCTCTGAAAGATAAGCAGGTCAAAATTGTCAGCGAAAACAATTCAAGTAGGAAACTTTAAAGCTTCTCACGTTCAGGGCTTTTTGCTTCCAGTTATAAATAAACAAATTCAAATATAGCACGGAAATAGGAATTAGGCTCCTAAAAGTTGTCCTTGTCTGAATTTAGGAAATCCTTAAGCTACCTTTTTGATTGATAGTATTATTTTGCTGGAAGAGGAAATCCTTGGAATAAAAATAGTTGCAATATGGATATTCATTTTTTTCTCTGTAATATTGTAATACTTGTTTTATTTTAGTTTATGTTGTATTATATTTTTTATGCTAATAAGGAATAAAATAGCATTTGGTAAAATGAAGACTGTGACATTGCCAGTGTTAATGTTCTATATTGTGACCATGCCAATGGCTCCATGGCAGATATACCGCTAATCAGCTGCTCACTTTCTCCATTGCCAGTAGGCTATTTGGAAGCAGATGGACAACAGCAACCAGTTAAAACATATAAAGTGCCAAGACACAAATTTTCCTCACCCGCTCTACAATGTTTTTTAACCTGTATATTTTGGCTCCCACGATAGTTCAAAAGTTATCCACAAAAATAAAGGCAATTGGAGTGGAATTGGCTCCTTATTATCTCTTGATATTTTGATATTTTTTAATATGTCAAATTTAGTTGACTGTAAGAATTGTTATAAGAACATATTAGAGAAATGAATGCCTAGCATGATATAAAGACTATTATAAGACTGTTCTCCCAAATAGAATTTGTAAGATGGTTCCCATTATTTGTATCTACAAGAGTTCTATTGCGCCACATTCAGTATGTCCCAAAGTCCTATTTATAGACAGACCACAAACAAACCCTTTCCAGCCAAATCTTGCAGTCATGTCCCTCAAAACCCTATAGCCCCACCGATCTGAAACAGGAAAGATGAAGAAAAGGAAGGCAACAGATGAATGAGATACAAGGCTGGGTCTAAATAAAACCCAGAATGTACTGGCCCACCAAAGTACCAGGGGATTCTCAAGGGTGATAAAGAGTGGGGATTCACTTGAAATGAATCCAGATGTATAACTAATGTGTACTATGGTGTAAATATTTGCTTTTAAAGAAGTGAAATAAAGCTGTGTTTTTATCCAAATGCTGGATCATCTACTTTTTTTTATTCTAGATGTTCAAGAGGGGAAGTCTTTGATGCAATAATGGGCCATGGATGTCTTTTTTGAACCTATTAAAAGGTATGAGGCAACTAACCATGGATGACCATGTGATCTGTGTAGATGGAGGGACCCTCTGGTGGGCAAAATATTTGGCACAAAAATGGGCCACAAATGTCTAGCAGTACCAATATAAACATCAAAAGGTATGATGCATTTTAAGGTGGGTGAGTACATAGATACATAGGTGTATAGATGGAGTACTCAACCGATGGGACCAAGGAATCCTATAGTGAATCTTAGAGTAACACTGCATAGAATCCTCCTAGAAACTATATTATGTAACCTACTTAGCCATTGCCAAATCCCTTAGGGGTAGGCTATACAACTTTACAGTGTGAATGCTAAACTTACAATGGGTGCAATCATAATTTTGTCCAATAGTTTGACACTAATAGGCCATCAATAGGGTTTAAGGTAAGTTCAAAGTAGTAGGTATTGTAGATATAGAGCCAGCACTGAAAATTCTCTACACTGTATGTGATCAGCTGGGCTGCCAGTTCCCAATTGAGGGTATCGGCCAAAGTCAATGGACGTGAGTGCAGACTACAATAGAGCCTCATGATGTATTTGGTGGGGTAAAGTTCACAGTATGTAACAAAGTTTGCAGGTGTGTTATTACCTTCATTACCTGTATATGCCAGGGTTTTATATAAGAAAGAATGTCAAATTTAGGACCAACCACAAGTTTTTAGGAAATTTGTGCATAGAGAGTGTTTCTTTAAAAAAATGTATTAAGCACAAGTGTACTGACCAATGGAATACATTGTATTCAAAAAGTGTTTAGACCCTTTGACTTTGACACATTTTGTTCTGTTGCTGCCTTGTTCTAAAATAAAAAAAATTAAATAAAATGTTTCTTTCCATCAATCTGCACTCAATGTCCCATAATGTAAGTACGTAAAAAAGGAATGTTATAAATATTTGATACCACAAAGCTTGCAGACCTGGATTTGGGGATTTCCTGTCATTCTTCCCTGCAGATTCTCTCAAGCTCTGCCAGGTTGGATAAACACCGTTGGTGAAAAACAATTTATGAGGCCTCTCCATAGATGTTCGATTGTGTTCAAGTCAAGGCTTTGGCTGGGCTACTAGGTCGGCTTAGACTTGACCCAGTCTGAGGTCCAGAGTACTCTGGATTAGGGTTTCAACAAGAATATCAGTTAACATTGATCCATTAAGCTTTCCCTCAGCCCTGATCAGTCTCCTTGTTCCTTGTCCCAGCAGCTGAAAAACACCCCCACAGCCTAATGGTGCCATAACTATGGTTTATTGCAAGGATGATGCGCAGGTGATGAGCAGTGCAGACATGACACTAAGAATTGAGACCAAAAACTTCAATTTTGGTTTTATCAGATCAAAGAATCTTGTTTCTAACAGTCAAAGAATCCTTTAGGTGCTTTTTTTTTTTTTTTTTTTGCAAACTCCAGGTAGACTTTCATGTGTCCTGTACTGTAGAGGGGCTTTTTCTGGTCATAGAGCCCAGATTTTGGAGAACTTCAGTGATGATTGACTTTCTCAGGTGTGAAGGGGGAGAAGGTTTCTTAAACTTGGGGTTATCACTCTCATACTCTCTTATACAAGTCACTGAAAGTTCATCATGGCACCTCATGGCAAAAAAACTCTATGAGGATTTGAAGTAAAGAATTGTTGCTCTTCAAAAAGATGGCCAAGGCTATTGGAAGATTGCCCAGACTTAACTACAGAAGTTTCACAGGACAGATTCCACTCAGAACCAGCCTCGCCATGGTCAACCAAAGAGGTTGAGAACGCATGCTCAGCATCATATCCAGAGGTTGTCTTTGGGAATTACATGTGTGATTGCTTCCAACATTGCAGCAGAGGTTGAAGCATGTCTCCAGACCTACACCCTATTGAGCATCTGTGGGGCATCCTCAAACAGAAGGTAGGGGAGCGTAAGGTCTCTAACATCCACCACCTCTGTGAAGCTCCAATGAACTCCATGCCCAAGAGGCTTAAGGTAGTGCTGGAAAATAATGGTGACTACACAAAATATATTGACATTTAGGACCCAATTATGATGTTTACACTTAGAGGTGAACTCACTTTTAATGGCTGTGTATTGAGTTATTTTATACAACATTACAACATTACAACGTTACAACATTAACCCCTTAAGGACCAAGGACGTAACGGTACGTCCTTGGTCCTGCTCCCGTGATATAACGCGGGGTTACACGGTAACCCCGCATCATATCACGGCGGGCCCGGCGTCATAGTGAAGCCGGGACCCGCCGCTAATAGCGCGCAGTGCCGATCGCGGCGCCACACGCTATTAACCGCGCGGCTAAAAGCGAAAGTAAAAAGTGCCGGTTAACTCAGTGGGCTGTTCGGGATAGCCGCGGCAAAATCGCGGCATCCTGAACAGCTTACAGGACAGCGGTAGGGCCCCTACCTGCCTCCTTGCTGTCTGATCGCCGAATGACTGCTCAGTGCCTGAGATCCAGGCATGAGCAGTCAAGCGGCAGAATCATCGATCACTGGTTTCCTATGAGAAACCAGTGATCAATGATAAAGATCAGTGTGTGCAGTGTTATAGGTCCCTATGGGAGCTATAACACTGCAAAAAAAAAGTGGAAAAAAAAAGTGAATGAATATCATTTAACCCCTCCCCTATTAAAAGTTTGAATCACCCCCCTTTTCCCATAAAAAAAAAAACACAGTGTAAATAAAAATAAACATATATGGTATCACAGCGTGCGGAAATGTCCGAATTATAAAAATATATCATTAATTAAACCGCTCGGTCAATGGCGTATGCGCAAAAAAATTCAAAAGTCCAAAATAGTGCATTTTTGGTCACTTTTTATATCATTTAAAAATGAATAAAAAGCAGTCAATAAGTCCTATCAATGTAAAAATGGTACCGTTAAAAACTTCAGATCACGGCGCAAAAAATGAGCCCTCATACCGCCCCATACACGGAAAAATAAAAAAGTTACCGAAAAATGTACTACGTAGAAACGGAAGCCCCCAAAAGTTACAAAACAGGGTTTTTTGTTTTTTTTTCAATTTTGTTGCACAATCATTTTTTTTCCGTTTCACCGTATATTTTTGGGCAAAATGACTGACGTCATTACAAAGTGGAGTTGGTGGCGCAAAAAATAAGCAATCATATGGATTTTTAGGTGCAAAATTGAAAGAGTTATGATTTTTTAAAGGCAAGGAGCAAAAAAACGAAAATGCAAAAACGGAAAAAAAAAACGATCCTTAAGGGGTTAAATACTGTTATACAGGCTGTGCACTCACTACTTTACATTGTAGCAGTGTTATTACATCAAAGTTGTTACATGAAAATATCCATAAAAATATATAATAAAATACCGTATTTATCGGGGTATACCACGCACCGGCCTATAACACGCACCCTCATTTTACCACGGATATTTGGGTAAAAAAAGTTTTTTACCCAAATATCCATGAAAAAATTAGGGTGCGTGTGTGCGCGTGTATACCCCGATATACCCCCAGGAAAGGCAGGGGGAGAGAGGCCGTCGCTGCCCGCTTCTCTCCCCCTGCATTTCCTGGGGTCTAGAGCGCTGCTGTCGGCCCTTTTCACCCCCTGGTTATCGGCGCCGCTGCCCGTTCTGTCCCCCTGACTATCGGTGCCGGCGCCGATAGCCAGGGAGAGAGAAGCGGCGCCGACAGCCAGGGGGAGAGAAGGGGCAGCGGCACCCATTGCCGGCGCCGCTGCCCCGTTGCCTCCCCCCATCCCCGGTGGCATAATTACCTGAGTCCGGTCCACGCTGCTCCGCTGCTCCGCTGCTCCAGTCCTCCGTCGTGCGTCCCCGGCGTCATTGCTATGCACGGCGCGGCGCATGACGTCAGAGCGCCGTGCAGTTCAGCGCATAGCAATGACGCCGGGGACGCACGACGGAGGCCTGGAGCAGCGGAGCAGCGCTGACCGGACTCAGGTAATTATGCCACCGGGGACGGGGGAGGCAACGGGGCAGCGGCACCGGCAATGGGTGCCGCTGCCCCTTCTCTCCCCCTGGCTGTCGGCGCCGCTTCTCTCTCCCTGGCTATCGGCGCCGGCACCGATAGTCAGGGGGACAGAACGGGCAGCGGCGCCGATAACCAGGGGGTGAAAAGGGCCGACAGCAGCGCTCTAGACCCCAGGAAAGGCAGGGGGAGAGAAGCGGGCAGCGACGGCCTCTCTCCCCCTGCCTTTCCTGGGGGTGTATCGGCGTATAACACGCACACAGACTTTAGGCTAAAAATTTTAGCCTAAAAAGTGCGTGTTATACACCGATAAATACGGTATTTACAAAAATATTTATCAGAGATACTGTAGATTATATACACTGCTCAAAAAAATAAAGGGAACACAAAGATAACACATCCTAGATCTAACATAGTAACATAGTTCATAAGGTTGAAAAAAGACCAGAGTCCATCAAGTTCAACCTATATCCCTAATGAGTCCCTATCTGAATGAATTAACTAATCGTATGAAATACTTTCGTCTTGATATAGTTGAATGTGCTGGCAACAAAATCACACAAAAATTATCAATGGAAATCATATTTATCAACCCATGGAGATCTGGATATGGAGTCACACTCAAAATCAAAGTGGAAAACTACACTACAGGCTGATCCAACTTTGATGTAATGTCTTTAAAACAAGTCAAAATTAGGCTCAGTAGTGTGTGTGGCCTCCACATGCCTGTATGACCTCCCTACAATGCCTGGGCATGCTCCTGATGAGGTGGTGGATGGTCTACTTAGGGATGTCCTCTCAGACCGGGACTAAAGCATCCGCCATCTCCTGGACTGTCTGTGGTGCAACATGGCGTTGGTGGATGGAGCGAGACATGATATTCCAGATGTTCTCAATTGGATTCAGGTCTGGGGAATGGGTGGGCCAGTCCATAGCATCAATGCCTTCCTCTTGCAGGAACTGCTGACACACTCCAGCCACATGAGGTCTAGCATTGTCTTGCATTAGGAGGAACCCAAGGCCAACTGCACCAGCAAATGGTCTCACAAGGGTTCTGAGGATCTCATCTCGGTACCTAATGGCAGTCAGGCTACCTCTGGCAAGCACATGGAGGGCTGTGCGGCCCTCCAAAGAAATGCCACCCCACACCATTGCTGACCCACTGCCAATCCAGTCATGCTGGAGGATGTTGCAGGCAGCAGAATGTTCTCCACTGCGTCTCCAGACTTTGTCACGTCTGTCACATGTGCTCAGTGTGAACCTGCTTTCATCTGTGAAGAGCGCAGGGTGCCAGTGGCGAATTTGCCAATCTTGGTGTTCTCTGGCAAATAGCAAACGTCTTGCATGGTGTTGGACTGTAAGCACAACCCCCCACATGTGAACGTCAGGTATGAATAGGTGTATATATACGGCAGTGCAGGGGAACATAGAAGAGCGGCCGGCCGCATCTATACATTATACAGAAGCATCGCAACGGACGTGGGGCCATCTGTCCATTAGTACAGGTACTACTACTTCCATCATGGAACAGTGTGTTCCATGCTGGGAGTAGTAGTACTACCTAAAAAAAAATAAAAAATAAAGAAAAAAAGTGAAAAACACACACACACACACACACTACATTTTAACCCATTAAGGGTTATAGAATGGGAGCGGACTCAGGACGTACCGGTACGTCCTTGATCCTTAAGAGGTTAATTATTGTCGGCTACATTTTTAGTGCCCTGCCTGCCCACATAAATTGATCCCTGTATAAAAATTTATACAAAATTTGTTAAAAAAAGATTAATTTCGTTAGATACTATTTTTTCCTTCACTACTGAATCTTTTTTATTTTAGTTTTTTAATGGTACCCTACAAAATTTTATTAAAAAAGGAATCTCCATCTCCAATAACCATAAAACGAATAACGAAATTGTCCGAAAACTAAAATAAAACTAACGATATGTATAACGAATAGATCCCAAATAATGAATTAATCTGAAAGCCGAACAGTTTCCGAATAGAACTGAAAAAAAATATACGAATGCTACCGAAAACAGAATAAAGCAAATTACTGTATCCCGACGGTTTAACCAAAAAAATTTTAATCCGAAAAAAAAACTAAATGAAATGAAACATTTTTGCATGTGCACGTGTCTAGTGTATATAGGGAAAGGGGGTGATTTGAACTTTTAACATGTAAGGGGTTAATGTGTGTCTTTTAAACTTTCATCCAAACCTTTTTTTTTTTTTTTTTTTACACTTTATTAGACTTTTAGGAAGAATCATTAGATTCCTCATACAGATCAATGTATTTCTGTTGAACTCCATTGATCTGTGTGCTCTGCGTTCCATTGATTGAGCCTAGTCCAGCCAGGCTCTATCAATGACAGAACCATGGACACCAGGGAAGCAGAGGTAAGTCCTCCGGCTACCTCTATAGTGGATCAACCCCCCCCCGCGCGCGCGATCGTGCTGGGGGGGGGGGCGATCCACCCCTCTAGCCCACCAGGGAGCATTCACATGTCACATGTCAGCTTTGACAGCGGCGATCTAAAGGGTTAATAGCCAGCTGTGGCGATCGCCGCATGCTGGCTATTAGTGGAAGCCCCCAGCTACTCAAAACAGCTGGGGGTTACAGAGTACGGAGAGGGCAGGAGTCAGGAGCCCCCTCCATACAGACTCCTGAGCGCCGCCGCGTACTATGCCAAAACACACATTTGGGAAACTGAATGAAAGATGCAGCTGATTTTTACACGGGACTTCTGCCCATGCTGTGATCTTTTCTACAGTCGGTAACATCTCAGTGGTAATACTGAGTGTACTCTGCTTCTGGGTAACCAAATGTTGAAAAATAAAAAATGCTTACATGTGACATAACCTTCTACAATATTCTCAATATTAGGTCACTTTACAATATTGTAGAATTATAATCCTGCATTGCTATTTACTCATTTCTGTCTTCGCTTTAGAAATGCCAGATTCTACTGAATTGCAAGAGAAATGTGGCATAATTGATAATGAAAGACTTTAATTATTAATCCCTGACTGGGTTCTTACAACATGTTATGCAATGGCAACAGCTGTGCCCAGAACACTTAGCTGTGTTACAATCATGGAGGAAAATGAATACAATAGATCATCGGAGTTAATAGGTTTCAGACTGGGGCCGATTGCATTAAACCAAAGGGTAAAGAAGCCACATTGAGGACCACAAACACAAGCCGGATACTTCTGAAAAGTGGTGCAATAACAACCAATCAGATGCACAACGCATTGGAAGTAGTTGTGCACATCTCAGAATGGAAATGTTCTCATTCTTATTTATGGTTAGGATTTAAAGGGGTACTCCCGTGGAAAACTTTTTTTTTTTTTTTTTATCAACTGGTGCCAGAAAGTTAAACAGATTTGTAAATTACTTATATTAAAAAATCTTAATCCTTCCAGTACTTTTTAGAGGCTGTATACTACAGAAGAAATGCTTTTCTTTTGGGATTTCTCTGATGTCTCGACCACAGTGCTCTCTGCTGACCTCTGCTGTCCATTTTTGGAACTGTGTCCAGAGCTGGAGAAAATCCTCATAGCAAACATATGCTGCTCTGGACAGTTCTTAAAATGGACAGCAGAGGACAGCAGAGAGCACTGCGGTCGTGACATCAGAGAAATTCAAAAAGAAAAGCATTTCCTCTGTAGTATACAGCCCATAAAATGTATTGGAAGGGTAAAGATTTTTTAATAGAAGTAATTTACAAATCTGTTCAACTTTCTGGCACCAGTTGATTAAAAAAAAAAAGTTTTACACGGGAGTACCCCTTTAAAGCAGTTGACTGACCCATTTTCAAGTTAACAACGACCCTCATCTATTAGGCAGAGCAGAGAATAACACTAGGACAGATCATTGAGTTGATTGTGTAATTTTTCCTGTAAGAAAGTTCAATACTTGCTGTATTATTCCCACATGGATTATAGCTGATCTTTCAGGGACTTTGAAGCAGAAGGCCCTGTTATCAGTTTACCATCTGGGAAACCTAAAAAGTTGTGAACAATGTGGACATCCTAGAGGTTTTGAAAGAACACTAAGGACCCATCTGCACTACCCCAATATCCACCAGGTGCTGCCTGATCAATCTGCGCTAGGACCACTCAGAAATGCGCTGTTTCCATTGATGGCAATGAATTTCTGAGTGGATTCTGAGGAAAGAATGAACATGTTAATTTTTTCGGCAGAATCTGGAATTTGGATTTTCACTGTGGAAATTGTGCAGTGTGCACCATGTAGCAGAATCCCATTAAAAACAATGGCTACAGCATAAGAATTGCTCCCTAAACATTTGGCTAAAATGTTTGTTACTTTTGAGAGATACATGAGAGAAGGGTAAGAAATAGATACATGAAAGAAAAATCCAAGATAGATTGATAGCTTTATCTCAAAGATAGATAGATAGGTAGGTAGATAGATATCTAGGAAGGATGCCGCAGCACACGGAAAGTTCAAAAGTATAAACAGTGGTTTATTTTATGATAATACAAGTTAGCTAACTTGTGTTATCTTGGAATAAACCACTGTTTATACTTTTGAACTTTCCGTGTGCTGCGGCATCCTTCCTAGATGTTTGAATTGCCTTGACCGGGGCTCCACTCGCTGCTTGCACCGCTATCATACTATTGTGGGACGTGCTGCTCTACCTTCTCTTGTGCTGTAGGTAGATAGATAGATAGATAGATAGATATAATTTTGGAACGAACAACATCACTTCAGGTTTGTGCACCAATGGAAAATAGGTGAAACATATACTAGTCAAAGTGGAGTGGCTGGTTAGGTATATCCAAGGTATATAATCCACCCCCCACAGCTCCCCTGGATAACAGATAGATACAAAAGATAGATAGATGGAAAAGAATCACAGCATAGGTATGAGAGACAGAACAACTATATTAACCTTAAAGCCAAGGTTTATTTTCTATAAGATTAATATTCTATTGCTAACGGCAGGTGCATTTGTGAAGGCATCATGGGAAATGTAGTTTCCATAGCATCTGTTCTGCAGACAGTTGGTCAGTTCCTTTTGAGTACAAGGAATCTGGTACATCATTCAGTCCTAATAATTTCACACAGTCTGTGTGCCCATAAGACGACTCTGTCCTTCTTGGACTCATTTGAATTTAAAGTGGATTAATCCTGTATTTCACTAGAAGATAATCCTCATTCATGCCAGTAAACATCATGTCAGCGTGATCATCTAATTCATTATCTTCACACATGTAATATAATTCATTAATGACCACTTTGCTTCTCACTTTAAAATGTCACGAGGTGAAATAAATGCGATATAAAACATAATATATATTTATATATATAAACAAGAAAGGTAAATCTTGCAAAAAAAAATAGGAATTTACACTTGTAGTTGAAGAATGTCCCTTGTTTTATAATTTTTATACATTTTTTTTAAGAATTCAAGGACTTTACCCCAATAACCTATCCTTGGGTTATTGGGGTAACCCTTGGGGTTAAACTGTTCTGACAGCTCTCTCTGTTTTGTTTTGGGCTATGCTCAGCTAATCCGGTCTGGGCCTATATAACCTGGTCTGGGCCTATATAAGCTGGCAGTCTACTCCCAATCTTTGCCTGCTAAAGAGCTCTGTGTACTTCTAACTAGCATTTATATTATCTGTTATATCTGGCATTTTGACCCTTTGGCTCGCATCTCTGACTCTTGGCTCCTGGCTTTTCGAATTGGCTTATCTGTAACCTCCTGGTATCGACTGTGGACAGCGACTTATTGTGTGTATGTATAGTTATTTTTCTGTTAGTCTGAGTGATTGTGTCTGCATTATAGTTTATTACTTTGACTGGACTGCCCTCACTTATTGTAAGTAGGGACCGTCATCATGGTTATGGACCCGCTACCCAGGGTTAGGGGGAGTGGGAGAGAATAGTGTGCATTCCTTCCCTTCCCAGACATGACACACATATTGGTTTCAAACCTCTAGGACCCTCACAGATCAGCAGTAATGTACCTGGTAATGGAGCTTAACCTACTACACGGCACAAATGCCAAACAGACAAGACACTGTGAACCTTCATTGTGCTGATCATTGTTGATCCTCAGATCTCCCCTGTACAAGGATTTCTATCTTTGGTTGGAGATTTATGAAATGTAGAGTTTACTGCAGAGCAACAGATTAGATAATTTGTATCCAGTTTTTACTCTGTGCACATCCAAGCAGTAATTTAGAGCTGGGGGGAGGGCAGAGTGAAGACAGAGCAGGGGGAGAGAGAGGACATACATGCTTCCCTCTTCTCCCCTCCCTCTGCTCCGCCTGCCTTCGGAGAATGCAGATTTGCACGGGAATAGCTAATGCAGAGCAGGGGATGATAGGAGGTACATATGATTCCCTCCTCATCTCCCCTTCTCAACCCCACCTGTGTTCAGCCCATACAAATCTGAGTTCGGAGAGGGCTGAGAAGGGGAGATGAGGAGGGAGTCATATTTATCCTCTACCCCTACTCTGCCTTAGCTCTGCCCATGCAAACCTGTGTTCTCCAAAGACCACTCATGGAAATAAGCCCCAGACCCCAGAGTTTGTCCTCCCTCTTGCGGCCCTATGAAAATTAGCCCCAGCCCCTGGAGTTTGTCCTCCCCCTTGCAGCCCATGCAAAGCTGCGTTCGGAGAACACAGGTGGGGCTGAGAAGGGGAGATGAGGAGTAAGTCATATGTACCTCCTTTCCCCCACTCCTGCTCTGCCTTCGCTCTGCCTGTGCAAACCTGCGTTCTCCGAAGGCAGCGGAGAAGAGGGAGGGGAGAAGAGGGAGGCGTGTACGTCCTCTCTCTCCCCCTGCTCTGTCTTCACTCTGCACTCCCCCCAGCTCTAATGCTACAAAATGGATCCAAGGTTAGTAAGAGGCTAAAACATCAAAAATCCAAACCCCAGGGCCAAAGCCCGGGGTGAAAAACCCCTTTATGCACACCCTTAAAATGTTACTTTTAATGATGTAATTAAAACTTCTCCAAGATAATGATAATTTGTGGCGCTGCAGTCTACCACAATTAGCACCTGTCTATGTGTGCTTAAAATTTACACAACATGGCAACCTCTTCATGTTTTGCCATTACAACGGCGTTCTCAAGAGGTGTATTTTGACCTTGCCACAAAACACCTCTTGAGAACGCCATTGTAACAGCGAAACATGAAAAGGTTGCCATGTTGTGTAAATTTTAAACACACATAGACAGGTGCTAATTGCGGTAGACGGCAGCACCGCAAATTATCATTACTAAAAGAATTGTTCTCAGTATTCATAGTTGATAGCACATTACCATGTCATGTGTCAGTTTTAACTTTCACCTTGGGGAAGTTTTAGTTACATCATTAAAAGTTCAATGGATAGTAGATATGGCACAGCTCACACACTCTCCCCTCCCGCGTCTCGGACCGAACCGGACCTTGGTTCAGAGAATACTGGTAAAAGCAAAGAATGTCCAGCGCGGATGTCAAGCAATATGAAAATTTATTCAGCCATAACACCAAACGATGACAGGTGACGCGTTTCAGCCGCAATCAACGGCCTTAGTCTTACATTCATTAAAAGTTATATTTTAGGGGTGTGCATAAATGGGTTTTTCTCACCAGCTCTAGCTTCGGAAATCTTCAGAGAGATGAGGGGAGGAGCAGAAGCAATTTTGCACGGGGCGCAAATTTGCACCTCACAGCGGATTGCTGCTGCAAGCAGGCCAGGGGCGGGCGAACGGGGGATGGCAACAGCTGGAGGCACAAAATGGGTCAGGTCACTGGCAGATCTGCAGCGTAAAATACGCTGCGCATCCGTTACGTGTGACCCTACCCTTATAAGAGATTTTTGTCTGAGTGTACTGTCTTGTTCCATGGTGCTCCCTACCTCCAGGCTGTATTCCCCTTGACTAAGATTGATACCAGCTGCAGCTTCACAGTAGCCCCAGAGCACAGTGTGTATTTCCTGGGACCCGCCTGGCTGCACAGCCTGCACTTTTAGATGGCTCATTATGCATCCCCAATTCTGTACAGGGCCGATATCTGGGCTTGGCAGTGAGGTAATGCATTATTGTGTTTCATCCTTCAATATAGAACAAATGATTTCCTTAATTTTGAGTTTCATTACTTCTATACTTATATTTGAGTAGTGTGCAGGTTCTGGTCTAGGGTTTGATTTTAAAGGGGTACTCCGGTGAAAAACAATTTTGTTGCCAGAAAGATAAACGAATTTGTAAATTGTTTCTATTTAAAAATCTTAATCCTTCCAGTACTTATCAGCTGCTGTATGTTCCACAGGAAGTTCTTTTCCTTTTACATTTCTTTTCTGTCTGACCACAGTGCTCTCTGCTGACACCTCTGTCTGTCTCAGGAACTGTCAAGAGCCGGATAGGTTTGCTATGGGGATTTGCTCGTGCTCTTGTCAGTTCCTGAGACTGGAAAGGTTAAGATTTTTAAATAGAAGTAATTTACAAATCTGTTTTAACTTTCTGGAAGCTGTCGATTTAA